>NC_047657.1:19762619-19907619 GCF_902201215.1 Prunus dulcis | reverse complement strand
CATTTTTGGGACTTATATTGAATTTTAATGTGTCTCACAACCTGAAGGAATTCGGAGGGAGGGGTCATTTCATTTTTGGATCTAGAACGAATAGGTTCAAGAGATGAGAGAATTAAGGATACCCACCAGAAAGACTAATCCAATCCATAATGATGTACCGGAAAATACAACATTTTTGTTACCCGACCAACCCTCAGGAGAAGCAAATACAACAGGTACACTAATCAATAAGATTAATGAAGTAGCAATTAATGCAAAAACAGCCAATTGGAAAGCAATAGTCATGTTTCTAATCCTCCAATCTACCAACAAAAGAATTATACCATTTGATCCCTTTATCAGCCAAAAAATTGTAAAAAAAAAAAATGCATCATGGAAGGATTTTACCATGAATCCATCATTGATTCTATAATGACTTATTACCACCCTTTGCCACTGCATGGAATCGAGGGTCGCTTTTTTTTACTTTACAAAACAAAGGGGCATGCTTGCTGGATCATGCATCTATATTATATATATACAGATAGATAGACCTATAGACTCACACCTGATATCTTTCTATAGATAGTAATGGTATCAACTCATATGTCCATGTTCTATTGGGTGGAATAAAATATAAATTTTATTTCGGAGAGATGGCCGAGTGGTTGATAGCTCCGGTCTTGAAAACCGGTATAGTTCGAAACAAAGAACTATCGAGGGTTTGAATCCCTCTCTTTCTTTTATACTCGGTTAATAAATTCATTGCCTGCCTTTATTTTATTGGTTTTGCCCGGCTCAGTAGCATAAAAGAAATCGGTAGCATAAAAGGAAATGGCTCGGCTAAGTGGGATAGCCGAGTCTGTGGGCATGCCAAGCAGCGGCTTTATGCCTAGCTCCCAGGTCAGTTTTGAGGCTGCTGGGTCGAACTTTTGACCCTCCACCTCCGTCCACACTGATAGAATTGCCATCTTCTTTGAGTCTCGGATCACCAGCTGGGTTCCCTTGTCAAAATACTCATGGGCAATGTATTGTGTAATTGCCCTTGATTCTGCATATCAGAAAGTGCACACTTCAATACAAGTTACACAAATTCATATTTCATGTATGCTGTGTATGAATTTGATGTGAGTGAGCTAAACACAAAAACTTACCAAAGAGCTTTAGATCTCCATCTTCAAAAGCTGGAATTTGACCAAATGGCTGCACCAAAAGCAAGCACAGAAATGTGAGATTGACTAGAAACATGAAAATTCTAGTCTGTCAAATTCAAATTCAAAGTCATTGTGATATACTTACGTTGAGGGAAATGATGGGCTCCTTTTTATGTTCCCCAGCTCTCATGTCAACCGGAACAAACTCCAACTCGATGTCTTTCTCATAAAGGGCAGCAAAAACTGGCATTGCAACAGTGGAATAGGTGCTTCCATAGACTTTGATGGTAGCCATGACTGTGTTATGATTCGGAACAAGTAAGAAATTGAGCAAAAGATGTGTTGTGATTCGGACCTTATGATATGGCAAGCCTAGTGATATATTTATAAGGTAGGAGGAGGGAGGGATCATTGATCAATGCCTTTGTGAAAACATGTGGCTTTCTGTGCAAGCTGAATACGTAGTCGATGATCCTCCTAGTGTCATTTTCAATTATTATTTTTTGCGGTGGCTCTTCAAGAATATTAGTAATATATATATTTGTAGATTTAGTTTGACAAACTTTTGGCCAAACTCTCCAAGATCCACACACACACCAACTAATTGCGTGGGGGTTTACATATGCACCCATGTCATGTCGCACGCACACCACAACCCTCCAGTCTTCTAAAAAGTCAAATGCAATTAATCAAGTCAAACACGACTTGGTAACCTATTTCGCAATTATTTTTTGCGGAGGCATAAAGCTGAAGACATGTTTTTTTGTTTTATTTGAGGCATAAAGCTGAAGACATGTTTTTTTGTTTTATTTTTAATTTTATTTTTCTGTAAATAATTGCGAAATAGTTTACCAAGTCGTGTTTGACTTGATTAATTGCATTTGACTTTTTAGAAGACTGGAGGGTTGTGGTGTGCGTGCGACATGACATGGGTGCATATGTAAACCCCCACGCAGTTAGTTGGTGTGTGTGTGGATCTTGGAGAGTTTGGCCAAAAGTTTGTCAAACTAAATCTACAAATATATATATTACTAATATTCTTGAAGAGCCACCGCAAAAAATAATAATTGAAAATGACACTAGGAGGATCATCGACTACGTATTCAGCTTGCACAGAAAGCCACATGTTTTCACAAAGGCATTGATCAATGATCCCTCCCTCCTCCTACCTTATAAATATACCACTAGGCTTGCCATATCATAAGGTCCGAATCACAACACATCTTTTGCTCAATTTCTTACTTGTTCCGAATCATAACACAGTCATGGCTACCATCAAAGTCTATGGAAGCACCTATTCCACTGTTGCAATGCCAGTTTTTGCTGCCCTTTATGAGAAAGACATCGAGTTGGAGTTTGTTCCGGTTGACATGAGAGCTGGGGAACATAAAAAGGAGCCCATCATTTCCCTCAACGTAAGTATATCACAATGACTTTGAATTTGAATTTGACAGACTAGAATTTTCATGTTTCTAGTCAATCTCACATTTCTGTGCTTGCTTTTGGTGCAGCCATTTGGTCAAATTCCAGCTTTTGAAGATGGAGATCTAAAGCTCTTTGGTAAGTTTTTGTGTTTAGCTCACTCACATCAAATTCATACACAGCATACATGAAATATGAATTTGTGTAACTTGTATTGAAGTGTGCACTTTCTGATATGCAGAATCAAGGGCAATTACACAATACATTGCCCATGAGTATTTCGACAAGGGAACCCAGCTGGTGATCCGAGACTCAAAGAAGATGGCAATTCTATCAGTGTGGACGGAGGTGGAGGGTCAAAAGTTCGACCCAGCAGCCTCAAAACTGACCTGGGAGCTAGGCATAAAGCCGCTGCTTGGCATGCCCACAGACTCGGCAGTTGTGGAGGAATATGAAGCCAAGTTGGCTGCGGTTCTTGATGTTTATGAGGCTCGTCTGGCTCAGTCGAAATACTTGGGAGGTGACAGCTTCACCTTGGCAGATCTTCACCACCTTCCAACCATAAATTACTTGATGGGAACACAATCGAAGAAGCTGTTCGAATCCCGGCCCCATGTTAGCGCATGGGTAGCTGATATCACTGCAAGGCCAGCTTGGAATAAGGTCATTGCCATGCGAAGCTAGTAGTAAAAGACTGCTGTTTCTGGCTAATCAACAGTCATGTATCTTCAATAATTCCATGTATTTTGGCTTCATATATGCCCTTGATTTTCCTTTTCAATAAATAGTTGGACAAGACTCTTCTGCTGCTGCTGGTGTTGTGGTGGCATGCCTTTGAGTTCTTGTCTTCCATCCTCAGTATGAAGATTGATATGCCTTTACAATCTGTTTTTGGTGTTCGAAGTTTGTGTTTGCCCATCCAGTAGTTGATCTCAACTGTTTTCATCTAAAATTCAAGAGATAACCAAGCTGCAAGCAGAGCATTCGCCATCCACTAAACTTGATGTAGTCAGTGAAATGGAAACAACCCAACCCAATTCAATAATAGAACAGAACCAATCCCTTGCAAATACAATGTGACTTATTGTGCTAACAGTTGAGTAACTTGGTCAGAGGGTTCAAATTCCACAGAACTACAGCCCGAGTCTTTCTTAAGTTATCTCTGTTTCATCATCCCCCTCACTTTCTCAACATCATTCCATCTTCCCATCTCTGCATAAATATTAGACAACAGAACATAGTAAGCACTACTCCCTGGCTCTAGTTCAACAAGCTTCCGAGCTGCAAACTCGCTCAATTCCAAGTTCCCATGAGTTTTACCACCAGCCAGCAATGAACCCCAAATAGCTTTAGTAGGCTCATAAGGCATTTCTCTTAAGCACTTCAAAGCATCTTCAAGATACCCAGAACGTGCTAACAGGTCAATCATAAAAGCATAATGTTTCACCCCGGGCAAAAATCCGTACTTCCCATCGCTCAAGGAACGAAAAATCTGCCCGCCGATATCTACCAACCCCGAATGACTACACGCATTTAAAACCGAAACCAAAGTCACTTCATCTACTCTGATCCCTTCTTGTTCCATCCTCTTAAACCACCCAAATGTCTCCTTGCCATTTTTAGCAAGAGCTAGCCCTTTAATAAGTGCATTCCAAGTAAAAGTGTTTTTCTCTTTCATGCTATTGAAAACAGCCAAACCTTCTTCAATCCTACCACATTTTCCATACATATCAATCAAAGTAGTTCCCAAGATAACATCCAATTCCCAGCCACACCTCCTTATAAAGTCATGTATCCAAACACCCATCTCAAGGGCCCCGAAATTTGCACAAGCAGCTAAAGCATTCACCATTGTCACATGACTGGGGACCACACCAGCATATTGCATCTGTTCAAAAGAAATCAAGGCACCATCATCATTCTCGGAGTTCCGGTACCCCATTATTAAAACCGTCCACGACACAACATCTCTCTGGGGCATTTCATCAAACACTTGTCGACAAAACTCCATACGGCCACACGATGCATAGACATTCAATAACGAGTTATGCACGTAAATATCATAGAGATGACCCAATTTTAAGACATGGGTATGCAAGCATTGCCCTTGTTTGAAGTCGTGGGAATCAGCTAGGGACTTTAGAAGGAAAGGGAAGGTGAAGTTATTGGGAAGAATTGAGCTTTTATGCATGTGGACGTAGATAGAGAGAGGGATATGATTATGAATCTGATTATGAGGAGTGTGGGAGTGAGAGAATGCTCTAATGAGAGAATTGCAAATGAAAACATGGGGTTTGGGAAGCTGAGTTAGGAAGTGGAGGTGGGCTAAATCCAAGAGGCCAAGAGATTGACAGGCAGAGATGAAGTGGGAGGCAATGGTGGTGTTTGAGTGGAGGTTTAGGAGGATGAGTTGGGTTTGGCTTTGGTTGATGTGAGTAGCAGAGGAGCAGTTGCTGAGGAGAGAGAGAACTCGACTTGTTGCTGAGCTGAGCGGCGGAAGTGGTCTCATCTCATCTGACAACAGAGAGCAAAGACGAACGAAATTTCAGTGTGCACAGGGAGGGTTTTGTATTCTTTTTGTTTGTATAGAAGCGGAGGACAAATTGGTCACAAAAAAAAATTAATGCGCATCCGGGAATCGAACCCTGGTCAGTACCGTGGGAGGGTACTATGATACCACTACACCAGATGCGCTTCTTGCCATTCGAGGTGAAACAATCATATTAAACGTGATTTTTGAGTCGATCTACTTCCCTCCCTGCCGCTCCTACTCATTATTCTCGTCTCGCTCTCTCTCTCTCTCTCTCTCTCTCTCAACTCCGAGTCTCCAACTGGCAACGAGGACGCCAATCGCCAGAGGTTTGAGTCTCCAACTGGCAACGAGGACGCCAATCGCCAGAGGTTAGAAATTTCTCGCCATATCTTTTTATTTAACTTGGTTTGCGACGAATATTAAAAGCATGTTATTTATGCTTTAGGTTGTGTTTGTTTGTGTGTGAACTAAAGAAAAAGATTGCAACTTTTTTCTTTTTGTAATCCTCATAATCAGAAGTAAGAAAATGCAATAGAAACTGTCGTCAAACTGCGAACTTTTTTTTTTTTTTTTTTCTCTAATTCTTTTGGCTTCCAAGATGTTTACAAAACCTCCACTTATTTTCAATATCCTCGATTCTCAGTAGCTGGATGGGTTGATAGAATAAAGTTTGAAATAATTACAGGGGGAGCAACAAAAGCTCTTCATTTCTAACGAGTCAAATTTCAAGTCTTTAATTTTGAGAGTTTGATGGGGAGCCCATTAGAGCTCCGTTGTTCCATCTGTCTACTCAATGATATTGGAGATGATCTAAAGTGTTTCAGTAATTTTCCTTGACATAAATTTTTGTAGTACAAAATTCATTAAATGGTGTTCTGGAGAGTAATGTTTTGGTGCATTTTGAATCGCCCTGCAAATAGCTTTTGTGGACATCATCTCAGTAATTGCAAACAGAAAAGGCAGAAGACCATAGGAAGTTGAAAAATGAGGATAGTGGGACTGACTGGTGGAATTGCTTCTGGGAAGAGTACCGTCTCAAATCTCTTTAAGACCCATGGCATTCCAGTGGTTGACGCCGATCTTGTTGCTCGAGTGAGTGATGGGCAAAAGCTGAATTTTCTAATTTTGACAATCATGAAAGTTGGATGGCAATGAATTCTTTTCATCTAATTCAAGGACTGATCATTTTTTGGTTTCAGGATGTATTAAAGAAGGGCACTGGTGGCTGGAAAAAGATTGTTTCAGCATTTGGAGAGGACATTTTACAACCTGATGGAGAAGTTGATAGGCCTAAACTGGGGCAAATTGTATTCTCAAATCCTGAAAAGCGCCAACTTTTGAACCGGTACTTACTCTTTTGCAAATAGCTCCAGGTTTTCTTTGCACGATTTCACTTAGAGTCTCACTTCTTTCTCTTTTTTTTTTTTTAGCTGTATACAAGACCATAGTCTAGTCATTTTTCATACTAGGATTTTACTTCCTAATTCAACTTATTCCTAGTGAAGTTGAGTATAACATAGTCCTTTATAAATGTAGTCACCATTGGATCTACTGGGTGCTTGTTAAAAACGTAGTGTTTATTGTTAGTCACCATTGGATCATACTCCTTTCTGGTTGTGAAACTATACCATTCAGGCTGTATAATACTCCCTCAAGTTTTGACTCATCCAGGTCAAAATTCACAAGTACGCAGGGGAAATTACGCCAATTACTTTTAGTCAAAATTTCCTGGATTTTATCAGGCTCAGAATATTCTACTACCACTATGAGAGTTTGTGTTGGATTAGTTTATAGCACAAGTTACTATCATATCAGCTATAATCTCCAGTTTTTATCTTTGTGTAGACTACTAGCTCCTTACATATCATCTGGAATCTTTTGGGAAATGTTGAAGCTATGGATGAAGGGGTTTAAGGTTATTGTTCTTGATGTCCCTCTGTTGTTCGAGGCCAAGATGGACAAATGGACAAAGCCCATTATTGTCATATGGGTTGATCCTGAAACGCAGCTCCAGAGACTCGTGTTAAGGGACAGAACAAGTGCGGATGTTGCTCAAAATAGGATCAATGCTCAGATGTCACTTGATCTAAAAAGGACCAGGGCAGACATTGTGATTGATAACACTGGATCACTGGAGGATTTGAAAGAACAGTTTCAGAATGTCCTATTTGAAGTTACAAAGCCCTTGACATGGACTGAATTTGGGCTTTCTAAACAAGGAGCCGCTTCCGTTCTTATTTCCATTATTGTAGGTGTTCTTATATTCAGAAAAGTTTATAATACTGAGAGTTTGTAGCAACCTTGGAATTGTACGTGTTGAGATCTTGATCTAAACCTTTATGTCCTTGATAGAACAAGCTTCACATTGTCTTCTGTAGCAACAATGAAGAATGATTCTTCGCATTTACAGTCTAAAATTATTGCACTAGAGCTTTGATTTGTTTGTTTCTAGGTTATCTATCTGTTCCATAACTTGATACAGGTTGAGCTTGATTTGTTATGTTTCTTAGGGATTAAGTAGAGAAAATAATAGAGATATTTAGTGATATACCCATTTCTAGCACTAATATTATAAATAAACCCTATACAATTGAATTCCTATAAACAAACCCAAAAAAAACCCAAAAAATGATAGCTAGCTTTATTGAATTTAATATTGATTATTAAATTACTTTGATGCCCTATTGAGTGCTTTGGGTATTTTTATGAGATTTTGGGGTTGGGCTTGTTTTAAGAAATTGATGGCGGTTTTGTAATTTATAAGAAGTTAAAAGCTTTTTTGTTATGTTGTAAATGGGCTTTGGGTGTGTTTCTAAAATCCATTTTATATAGGGTATTTTTATAATTTGGGCTCCCATATTGGGTATAATAGTGAATCTCCAAAAATAATAATGTGGCTCACAACCCTCTGATGTTAAAGCTTTTTTTACGTTGAGTGTTGAAATGTAAAGGGTGGTCAGGTACAAAAGGAAGTCAAGTCGTTTTCGGTGATATTTTGGAACGCATTAGGAAGTCAAGTTTATAAATTTGTTTTCTGAGATTGGATGACCGTGTTAAATTTTAATTGATAATGGCCCCGTTTGTATGCCAACAAGCACAAAAGCAAGAACTGTTCTGAGTGCTAAGTGCTAAGTGCAGTCACAGGTCACTCCAGTGTTCAAGACGTGGCTAAACCATTGGTGTGTATAAAGTGCAGATAAGTGAAGCCCCATTACAGTATTGTGTGCTGTGATGATATGGAATTTTTTGTATGTACTGATATAGACTGGCCTCTACGTTTGATGAGTATCAGCCAGAAAAGCTGAGAAATATATATGATATCTCTGGTTCTAAAATAATCTGTAAGCAAAAGTGGTGCCATTGTTTAGTAATAATCTTTGATCTCTTCCAGTTGCCTTTGAGAATGTTGATTGTTATCTTTTGTATATCGCTTTTGCCTTTTGATTTGCAGAGACGTGCACTGCTGGCAAGCACATTAACAGTTAACTACTAGCTGTTTTTTTCATAGTCAAGCTGCTTGTCCTGCATCATACAAAAGGAAGGCAGCATTTCATTTACTATGCTCCTCTTGTGAAAATAAATCAGTTTAGATCATTCATGTGCTGAACAAGCCAGCAGGCCAGCATGTAGTATAATATTAGTTATCGTTTGGTTCGATTTGATTCGGTTCAAAAGTACACTCTTTGTAGTGTAAACACGGAACCAAACCGCCCAAATTGGTTTGGTTTGGCCACCCTATTGAAATGGGCGATGCATTTTAGTTATCAGTCATCAACTACATTAGGTACAGGGTGTTCAAAGGTAGGTGTTGGTATAAGAGCATCCATAATGGGAGGGTGTAAGGGGGTGTATGTTAAATATACACCCTTTGTCGCCAGAATCATCTCCAATGGGAAGATGTAAATGGTTGTAAAAATACACTCCCACCATGGAGATGTAAAATTTGATGCACATTTGCATCTTTTTTTACATCCTTTGCAGGTGGGACCTACAAAAGAAAAAGGGAAAGAGAAGGATTGTAATTCAAAATGAAAGGCCTAAATTTCATGCAATTTGCATTGCACTTCTAATGGCCTAGATTTCTACATATATATATTTTTATGTTAGTTTGTATGTAAAATCATATGTTCTCCAAATTTAAATTTTTTTAGGTCCATTTATTTGGAAAAATAAAATAAATTTAACACACAAAAAATTAATTTTAAAAAGTTAAAACATACCAACAAAAAAACACACAAAAAAGAATTATCACAAACGAATCGAATATACATCTTTGAATTTATATCGTTTTCTATTAGAACAAAAAACGTATTTACACTCTCTGAAGATATAAAAGAAAATAAAAATAACTTTATACCCTCGAAAATACACCTTCTACTATGAATGCTCTAAGGTGTCGAAGAGGTAATTCCTTTGTGGACTATCGTTTTCAAGAGCTATTGCCACTGGCCTATTAAATAATACATAGCTCACTAGAGGTGTGTCGTCATGGAATTAAATTTTTGCTTTGATTAAAGAATGTTGATGCGAAAAAGTGGTTTGACACGTGGTTCGCCCAACTTAGTGATATTATGTCTTCGGAAGGGAGTTAGTCTTCGGAAGATCAAGTTCCTGCAAAAGGACACGTTCGATAAGACCTTGGGATACCGGTGTGGTACCGGCCGAAGGCTCTCCGATGCTTAAGTAAGTACGGGTTTAGTAAATATCAGATTACAGGTCAAGCGGTAGCGTACCGTTGGTTTCTGTCTCCCTTCCTTTTGGAGATAGGGGTCTCCTTATATAGGCCTTGGGAGGTGTGCACTATGCTCATATTTCCGATGTGGGATTGTAGAAGCGGATTGTGAGCATGACACGTGTCCAGGTGCAAAAGAGTCAAAATGTATGGCTTCGGTAGGGAACATGCCGAAGGGTTTATTGTGATGAATATCGATTCAGTCCACGTGTTTGGCAGTCATAGATCGTTTATTTCCGATATAAACAAAGAAAAAAAGTAGTTTTTCGTTGTACCTTTTGATTTTACTGTTTGGCCGATAGGGGTCCAAAAACCCATCAAAGGTTAATTGAAAGCAAGCATAAGGGAATGGTTCCAAAGCATTTGATCACCTTGACACTCAACCAAACCAAACCATGTACAATGAGGGCAGCTTTTCAGATCAGTAAAGGAACAAAGCAGAGCAGCTTTCAGTCTAGTGGATTCTAGCACTTGCTCTGGTGTTCCTGGATTTATTACTTGTTAGAATCTTCTAGGCCTAAGAAAAGTTAGCCCTATAATAAAATATGGAGGGAGCCCCATAACCAACCATAACCATAACCATAACCATGAATAAATTACGTTGATGATGATGAGGGAGGGGTAGGTGGGTAGGGAAGTTGGCTTTTATCTGGGTCAATTTTCTCAGTAAAAGTAACTAAAGAAGCCCTATAATATTAAGTAATGATCTCATGGATAACTGCAAAAGATGCAACAAAAGCCAAAAGGGTTAATGCAAAGCCACAAACAAGAAAAGAGACGAGAGGGATAGGAGCATAGGGTAGGATAGGGCTCTCTCCTCCCTCCCTCCACAATGAACTGAAAAGGCTCTGATCCATCTCATCTTTCCTCACGGGCAGGCAAGGCAGAGTTAGATTTTGATATCTATCTATATTTCTGGATCAAGACTACATGACTTTCATTACCCTAACCGCATACAGACAGAAATATAATCCAAAAAGTATGTGAATTGGAGTTTGTGAAGCTGCAGTAACATAGGGAGGGTCACGTGATATTGATGACGTGTCAGAGCTTTAGTGGTTCATTAGGTGGGGAGTTGATGTGGCATCCACACCATGACTATACCACCAGATGCTTTCTTCTTGCTTTTTTCTTCCACTTTTTATTGCTCCCAGCTTACTCTTATATCCTTCCCCCCACTCCTTAACCTAAGCACACTCACACACTCACACTCTCTCTCTCTCAAACCTCCCACTTTCCTTATTCTCCACTTCATCAACCTCTCTCTCTCTCTCTCTCTCTCTCTCTCTCTCTCTCTCTTAGATAGATGGCAACAAAACCAGCTGAAGAAGCTCCTGGATCCTTAAAATACCAGGTATAATTAATAAGTATAATAGTTTTGTTCTCATCAACCAAGTTCAGTTACTTTCTTTATCAACTAAAACCTTTTCCCAAATCAAAATGTTCCTCCTATATATAATATAAATGAATTGAGTTGAATGATCATCTCATCTGTATTGCAGACATGGGTCCTGAAAGTCTCAATTCACTGTGAAGGCTGCAAGAAGAAAGTGAAGAAAGTCCTTAAAGGCATTGAAGGTGAGTACATATGATACGTGACCACCATAGTTACTATATATCTTCACTAAATTAAGTTTGTGTTTAATTGTTGACGTGATCACCAGGGGTTTACACGACAACGGTTGATTCTCAGCAGCACAAGGTGACGGTGACTGGCAACGTGGAGGCAGAGACCCTTCTCAAGAAGCTGTTGAGGTCAGGCAAACACGCCGAGCTTTGGCCTGAAACTAAGAAAGCCAAAAAATCAAAATCAAAGAATAATAATAATGAAAAGAAGGCCACAGATGGTAGTGAAAAAGATGGCGATCATGACGATGGCCATGGTGATAAACCTGATCAAATCAACGGCGGTGATGATGCTGATGATGGTGGTGAGTCGGACAAAGAGGGGGACGAAAGTAATGAAGGTGCTGGTGGTGGTGGAAATAATGCAAGTACTGGGGCCAAAAAGAAGAAAAAGAAGAAGAAGAAGAAAGGGCAAAATGGTAATTCTACTAATGTCAGCGGCGGCGGCAACCCCAGTGACGCATATTTTGGTGATGCTCCGGGTGGCGGAATTGTGCCGTCTATGGCTGCTCATGAGGTGACTCAAGCGATGGGCTCCATGAATATGGGCCCACCAATTCAGCACGTATACCCCGGCCCATACCCTTCATCAATGTACTATCAGCCTCCAACATATGGGCTAAGTTACAATACGGCCTATCCTACGAGTACAGCTACTTCATACTTTGCTCCTGATGCCATGCATTTTACTACGTATTCTCACCCGGATATGTACTCGCCTGCTCTGCCGTCCGATTCCTTCGAAACATTCTATGTGGAGGATGACGACCACGACGGAGACGAAAGTGCGTGTCACATTATGTGAGAATTAGAATTATGAGGGTTATGTATACGTACGTACGTTCAACTAATTAATGTATTATATACTAATATATATATATATATAGTGTGTGTACTTTGGGGGTAAAAGAGGATTAATTTTGTAACATGTAATAATTAATGGGTCTGGTCTTTGTTATTATATATATATATATATATATATATTATATAGATATGTAGCTATAGCTTTTTTACTAGTTTGGGTTTGCGTAAAATCTCCTTTTCCTCTCAGCCTGATGTGTAAAGTAGATTTTTATATTATGAAATCTCTCTGTGTTTCGCTAAATTGATCACAATCAAACTGCATGCTAGCTAAGCTACAGAGTCTTTTTAATTAATTTGCTGAATGACAAAGTGCTTTTGAAAAGCATATCGCAGTACATATTCTCTCTTTTGGCTATAAGGTGTCTGTGTAGTAGACAGTAAAGATCTTTCTTTCAATTATGCGAGGGGTACATCTCCCACTTTGGAATGAAAAGCCAGATAGATAGTCTGTTTGGTGCTGTTGTCTTAAGCGTTCATATCTTTATTCTTTCTGAGGCTCACAGCGGGGACCAATACCCTAAGATATATAAATATATCTGGTGGAGTGGAAGTTGTGGAACAAAGAATCAAAATATAAATCTAATCTCCAATTCTCGATGCTTCTATTTGCACAGCTAAAATCATTCTCTGCTGACCTTCTTTTGAATGAGCTTTGCTTCAAATTAATGGGGGGAAAAAGAGAAGAATAATTTAAAAAGGAGAACCTTAAAATTATATGCCAATACCTTACAGTCATGATCACTTTATAAGATCGTATACATGATTTTTTTACCCTCTAGCCTCAACTTCAACCTCACCTTTTATCAAAATTTTCGGAATATTCATATTGGATTATACCCCTTTCCAGTACATAAAAGAGAACTTGAATGGTTATCCTGTCACATATTCGTCATCAGAACAAATGGAAGGGCAAGTCCATGTCCTCATGTATATATAAAAACTTTCTGCAAATGCAGGTTAGGCCAGTTGATTAAAGCAGTGTGTTTCATGTCCTCATATTAATTTATAGCTCACACCAACAGGCGTGGAGCCACAAGAGTCATGCGTTGCCAAGTTTTCCCCGGGCTTTGTCCTTTTGATCAGATTCCAGAAAGCTCTATGCATACATGGACGTTAATTCTAAGATACATGCTGGTCAAAGAGAAGAGATGACTGCCTCTGGCTCTGTAATTATACTTAATTTATATCAATGGTCAACTTTAATTCTTTCATTGGATTAATATATATCATAAGGTGCATGATTACTAAAAGTTGGTCTTTAGTTAATATGTTGGACATGAACAGATGGAATGAAATGATGATCTATTGGGCCCTCTTGGTAGAGTATGATTTAGTAGAATCTAGAAAGCAAGTCCTTTTCCCTCAACCCAAGTTCCCCACCACCAAATGAAAACACAAGAAGGAAAGAAACTTAATTTCACAATCCCTAAAATCACTGCAGCTAGCATTGCTCTGTATAGTGGTATGATTTTCAAAACCAGTTTTCGAAAAGGGACAAATTGAAGATATTTTCATGTTAAAGGGAAACGTATTTGGACGACAAATGCTCTACTATTCATTATAAAGATCAGAAAGAATGAAAGGAGAATCCAACCCCAAAAGCAAATGAATCCGATGTATATTTCTTCAGTCTGTAACATATCCTAATTACGATATTGATGTATATTGGATGAACGGGAGGATATTCGAATTTGCAACTTCTTTCAATGTTAGGAAGAGAAGTATAATTAGACTAATAGCTAGTTGGTGATGATACGACAAGTATATTACGCATTTCTTTTATACTTGACATGAAAATGAGTTTCTTTTTGGGTGGATATTAATGCGTTTCCATTCTCTGTTATGTTACAATGGCCATAGCTTAGTTGGTGTAAAACCAACATGAAAATGGAAGGAGAAGGGAGGGTGAGGCATTCATTGGAAGATAAGTCTAAGCAGGTTGAGCAGGTTAGTATTGATGGTTATATCAGTGGTGTTAAATTAGCTGGATGGGCGTTGCCCTCACAAGATAGGCCACAACACAAGACAAGTATGGCAAGTAGTTTCCCATTCCACCCACTAGCTACCCCAGTTGGATAATGAATCTCTTGATTCTTGACCACCGACCATAAAGAGCATTTGACTGAGCCCTACCTACTTTGAAGTTGGTTCATGCCAAAACGACACCGAATTTATAATATAAGAAGATAGGTTATAATTCTCTCATCAAAAAATAATTATTGAATGTACTCTTTTTTCATTAAGTTTACCTGAATTGTGTGGATCAGAAAATTAAGAACAAAAGGAAGTAAGCAAGAAAAACAGGATAACAAAAAGCATAATTTAAACCAATATCATGGATATTGGGAGCTATGTTTACAGTTATGTCGAGGGTTCAATCCAGTAGCCCAATAATATACATGTAATTGATTGGATAACTATATTGTAACCCCGCATTATAATCTTTTATTGTAATTCCTCATTCTCTGTAATTTGTCAAACAAGATTGGGCTTATAAACTTGGGAGATTCACTATTATATCCAATATAGGAGCCTAAATTATAAAATAAAAAAAATAAAAAAAAAACCATATATGAAATGAACTTTAGAAACACACCAAAAGCCATTTACAACATAACAAAAAGGTTTTTAATTTCCTTTCAATTACAAAACTGTTATTGATTTCTTAAAACAAACCAAATCCCAAAACCTCATAAAAAAGCCCAAAATACTCAATAGAGCATCAAAGTAATCTAATAATCAAAATTAAATTCAATAAGGCCAATTATCATATTTTGGGTTTTGAATTTGTTTATAAAAATTAAATAGTGTAAGATTTATTTATAATTTTAGTGTTAAAAATAAGTATATGACTAAATACCTCTATAAACTAATACAACCCAGTGAGAAAGGCAAACTGTTGTATGTGTGCAAGCTTGCTGTGTTCAACCGAGCCTTGGGTGTTTCGCATGGCCCAGAGGAGGAGAGGGCTTGTTTCAAGGCCCAATAATTTAGTCTCCAAAACCCAGAATGAAAAGGCTCGGTTTCCTGGCAGAAAATATCCATAAATTTTTTTTTTTTTTTTTTTTTAAAAAAAAAACAACAATCAGATAAGAAGAGAAAGGAGAAGATAGGGAGACAGCTGGTGATTTGGTGCTATTGTTGAGAGTCAATTTATGCCCTCCTCCTCTCTCTCTCTCTCTCTCTCCACTCATTTCATCTTGGGAAGTTGGAATGAAGTGGGCATATCAGCCATAATTGGATTGTCTTTGCACAGTTAAAGCATCTTAGTTTGATAGCTTCCCATCAACATTTTCCTCACTCTCAAGTGTGAATTGAAACATTTGGAATCTAAGCCTGGTAAAAAGTAAATTCGGATTTGAAAGGGGCATCTTTATTACAAATTCTTAACACATTAGAAATTGGAATATGGTATGATATGATATCACTGCAATGACACTCAGCTATCAATTTTGGCATCACACAGAAGCACAATGAGCACATATTCCTGTAACATGGCATTGGATTCAATCTCTGTCATGGGCACAATTTGTTTATCAAAGAATCTGTTTATGTATTTAAGATAATGAAGAGATGCGGACAAGATAATGAATATTTTACACTCTACTCCATATACTAGTTGGGTCACTATATCAATCATGCAGCATCTTCTATTTTTAAAACCCATGTGATGTTAATGGCCACATCGGCAGATTCCTACCTTTTTTTCTTGTATAAGAACCCAGGCAAGGCCATAAATAATTCTAATATCTTACCCTCTTGGCCTCTTGGCCTAACAAACGCGTTTATCACCAACAATGAAACCCCAACACATCTGTGGGGAGAGTTCTCTGTGTGAAGAATCAAAGATAGGTTTTCGAGAAAGGCTCGGGCAGGCTTATCAGGCCGCCATGCTGGTTATGGCGAGGCATGGAGCTCAGAACGGTGTTGGTAGGGGTCTCTTGATTTCAAAGGCAATCGAGAGACGAAGGTGGAGCTCCTCCGCAGAAGACCCAATTAAGACTCTCATGTTCTTGGGGTCATGGAACCACACTTAAGCTTTGATTGCTTTTAATAAACTTGTCAAGTATGATAGAATTTGAGGATGAACAGAAAAAAAATTCTTGAAATTTGGAAACTTGTATGATAGTCGGTGACTCATGTAATTATGTATGGTAAATCATTGTGTGGTGTAACATATGAATGTATTGCCAAGATATCAACATCTTTCAGCACATGTGCAATATGTATTTGCTTTGATTAATAAAAGAAGAACTCTTAGATGCAGAACGTGCTAAGACAATTATTTTGCAACAAATTTTTTTTGGATTTTTCAGTAACAACTGCAAATTATTGTCCAGCTAGCTATTGATAATTATAAGAGCGCACACACAAAAATCCAAAATCTAGTTCTACAAAGTTACATTTACTTTTACTTAGTCTCCTCATCCTGCTTAGTTTCCTCCTGCTTAGTTGGCTTGATAAATTTTCCCAGCTGAATTCCCATATTAGAAGCAAGACCACCACCATGGGAACTTGCTTGGCCTTGTCCAGAGCCAGAGCCAGAGGCATCGTTGGCAGCTTCCAGCGCCTTCTTCTTCTTAACCTTCTGAGCCCAACCAACAAGCCCTACTTGAACATGCTCATTAAATATTGCCGCCTTGAAATTAGTTCCCATCTGTGCCACAATGGCGTAGAGTGGCAGAGTGCTGTAACTACAGAGCACCTGAATGAACACCCCAATAATAAGCCTAGGGACAATGTAACGCACTTGTCCCATTATGCACGAGTCGAAACCATACTGCAGCCAAATCCAGAAAAAGAAGGCGATTTCGAAAGCATTTTGGAAGAGAATGAAATGGATCAAGAAGAGGACAATTTTGGGTTTGCCGAACCAAAAGTGGTCATCTGATGGCCGAACCACGAGATCCCCTTCTATGGCTATATGTTTCTCAGCAACCTCATGTGCCAATTGGGTAATTATATGCTCCAGCTTAGTTCCCACAGCAAGCAGAAGAACGAAGGGAGCAAAAGCTATCCAGAAATATGTATGCCAGCCATTAATATTCATCAGCAAGAAGATGACCACAAATACCCAGAGATACCAACTTATACCAACCACTTTCTTAAAATCATCTTCAAGGGCTCTAATCATGTATTTGTGAAAATCAAATTTGGGGTTTCCCCTGCAATGGGTTGTGATGAAACCCAGTCGCAAAGTCACATAATCTGATTTCGTCACAGATGCATAAAATTGTTTGACAAAAGAATCTACCCAACCCAGAAAGGCTGAATTTTTACCCATACCCAGAAAATGGGCTTTGATAAAAGCGTGTTGGTTGACATGGGTGACCTTTTTCTTCTTCTTGAGAACTTGTTCTGAATCATAATTTTCTTTTGCGATCGAATCCTCCCAAGATTTCCATTGACGAATTTTAATCCCTCCGAAGACAACAGTGAGAACACAGAAGGTCACATGGACAATGGCTAGGACGAAGATAAAGATATGCAGATGATGCAAAGCTTCAACTGATAACAACGGTACCTTATGCTTTTTGGCACAGTAACCGATCTGCATCTCAAACGATTCCTCGGCGAAAAGCTTCCTCCTTCCGAAATGGGAAGTGGGTTTTGCTGCTTCTTCCTCACTGGGGAGTTTGCATGGCAGCAGATGCTCCATTACTTGGTGGGCGACGCAGATTTTGGAGATGACGTTTTGGAAGACAGTGAGGAGCAGAGAGATGAAGCCCAACAGCATAAGCTCCTCTTTAATTTTCTGCAAGGCTTCGAAGAGAGGCTTCTGGTTCTTCTTCTTCAAGTACTTGCCTCCGTAGTGGAGGAGGCGCTCGACTGCCAGAGAAATGGCGACGATCACAGTGCACACTGCTGCCACAATCCATGTCGGCGTGTACTCTAACGTCTCCCCTTCGGTTTCACCACCACTCATCCTTCACCTTCTTTTTTCCCTCTATCTTTTCTCTTCTTCAATTCTCTCCTCAGCTGCTTCAGTTCACATTATAAATTTGACAAAGCTTTACTTATTGTGCCCACAAAAATTTCTTTAATCCTTATTGTTTGACGAAGAAAAAAAAAAGTTACTTTTGGAAATACGTTTTCCACACGGGTTGGTTTCCGGGATTCAGACAAAAAAAATAATTTTTACTTAATTTTAATTTGGTTACTTTCTCAGATAATTTGTGAATAAAAAAAGAGGAAATAATATCTTCTTTTGAAAAGATTAATTATGAAATTTAGCAGTTACATCAGCGTCAGCCCAAAGGATAGCACCGACCGACCAGCCATATCATATCATACAGGAAACTGGACTCAACCGCTGAAATTTATTTTGAGTAAAATATTATTAGATAAATATATTTGGTTTTTGGTATTCTTGTTCTAGTTCAATAACAAATATCAACAAATTAGCATCCTCATCTTTGTCCACACAAAAAAAATAATAATAATAATAAAAAAAATCTTAGTCATCACAATAACAAATATTAAGACTGCCACCTTTTTTAATACAACTATATTGGATGAGGGAAAATTTCAATACATATGCTCGATTGTATGAATAAACATTTTTAATCACTTGAATTATAAATTCATTGTTATCAAAATTGCCACTTGATATAATAAAATAAATAAATAGATCAATATCAAATCAAACATTTTAGTTTGAAAATCAAATTTTACAATATGAAAATCAAAGAATTTGAAATAGAGAAGTGCATAAGGGGTTTTTGATAGGGTGTGGATTACAATTAATCTTTCAAGTTTTTATTTTTATTTTTATAGAAAAGCGATAATTGTATTTATAAATTCAGCACAAAAAACATTAGCTATAAGAGCAAATACAAATATGAAAGCATAGTAACCACACATAGTTAATCCAGATACATACCACAAAATGCGAGATAAATTTTGGTAAAACATCTTTCAAGTTAATTTTGTCATTTGGAGTATTAATGTAATTTTCAAAATCTAAAGAATTTTGTGAAAATAAGAAGAAAAAAAAATTAAGGGTTAAAAATCCCAAAGTGCCCCTTACCCTTCTCTCAGACTCTCTCTCTCTCTCTCTCTCTCTCTCTCTCTCACACACTTTTCTCTCTCATAACCGTAGCTACTACTCAACGGCAACGACAGCACCCACCAACCAATCACTCCGTGAATCGGCCAAGGTAAGAGAAAATCTATGCGGATGCTTTTAGCTTCTCCTTTTTCGATTAGTTTTGTTTACGAGAATGGCTTTCCAAGGCTAGCAACTTGGGATTTGATCTGTTCCATAATTAGTTTGCCATTCATTTGTGATAATATAAATCTGGAATCAAGTAGCAATTGGAAATTGGAATCATTTGTGAATAATTTGTTTTAGTGGATTACAGTAACACATTGAGGTTGGAGCTCCTCCTCATCCGAAACCCTCATCTCTTCAAGACTGAGTGAGTGGTTGATCAATGGCATCACAATCAGATCACAAGGCTGCGATAATCGATGGCAAAGCCATAGCGCAGACTATCCGAAACGAAATTGCTGAGGAAGTCCGCCATCTCTCCCAGAAATATGGCAAGGTCTGCTCTATCTCAACTTTTGTAATTAATTAGTGGATTGATTTTGACTATGCAATTATGCAATGATTTATTTAGGTTCCGGGACTGGCAGTAGTGATAGTAGGGAACAGAAAGGACTCCCAAAGCTATGTGAGCATGAAGCGAAAGGCATGTGCTGAAGTCGGCATTCTATCCTTGGACATTGACCTCCCTGAGGATGTGTCCCAAGTTGACCTCATTGCCAAAGTTCATGAATTAAACGCCAATCCCGATGTACATGGTTAGTTGGTTGAACGATGGTGGCTCACTTGTTAATTACCAATTTTTTAATTCAAGTTTAGTGAAACCAGTGCTAAATTTTCATTTGTTAGTCGTGAAAGTATGTTTTATTTTGTTGGCAGGTATACTAGTTCAGCTTCCGTTGCCAAAGCATATAAATGAGGAGAAAGTGTTGAGTGAAATCAGCATTGAGAAGGATGTCGATGGCTTTCATCCTCTCAACATTGGCAAGCTTGCAATGAAAGGCAGAGAACCTTTATTCCTCCCTTGCACTCCCAAGGCAAGACAAAGACAATTGAGTTATGTATTCAAACACAGATAGATGGAGACGCACACACATATATGGAGTTCTGTTTTATGAGATGGTTTTCTCTGCAGGGCTGTCTGGAACTTCTGTCACGGAGTGGCATAAGCATAAAGGGAAAGAAGGCAGTGGTGGTGGGCAGAAGTAACATAGTTGGATTGCCGGTTTCGTTGCTGCTTTTGAAAGCAGATGCTACAGTTACCGTAGTCCATTCTCATTCTCCTGATCCAGAGAGTATCATTCGTGAAGCGGACATTGTTATTGCTGCAGCAGGGCAGGCAATGATGGTAGGTACTTCACACATTGTTGTTCCTTGATATGGAGTAACATTGTCTTATGACATACATGTTTTATATCGTTTAATATTTGTTTGGATTTCCATGAGATTTCTAGTTAAAAATAGTGCTGAAGACCAAGGTATACTAGCACAGAACAGTAGATGCCATATACTAACAGCTCCATATTTTTCAGTACACACAACTTGTACATAGTTAAATACTTCAAACACCTTTAGATATGCTTACACAAGAAAACTGAAATGCAACAAAGAGAATAGGTATACTTGGTTGTTTCGTCCCATTCATCCCAAGTGAAGGAAAAAGGAAATTCTTGGGCCCTGGTGCTTCCATCGTTTTTACTGCTTAGTTGTAAGGCAATGCCTCTGTTCACTAAGTTGTATCATTGCTTCGATGAAATGACTGACATGACATCTGTTAGTGTAGCAAACATCATTTCTGTCTGTCCTATACGTTTGAAATCGATGAAAAATCTATTTAAAATTTTGTTAATCAGTGTATCTATTGAATTTCAGATCAAGGGTAGTTGGATAAAACCAGGTGCTGCAGTTATCGATGTCGGCACAAATGCAATAGACGACTCGAGTAGAAAGTCAGGCTATAGATTGGTGGGAGATGTTGATTTCCAGGAAGCATGTAAGGTTGCTGGATGGGTAACTCCTGTGCCTGGAGGCGTCGGCCCAATGACTGTTGCAATGTTACTCAACAACACCTTGGATGGTGCTAAGCGTGTTATTGCACAATAAAAGCTGTTGCTAAGCGTGCCCTCTCACTCAAAGTTCTAGTGGGCCTAATTTAGAATTTTGATTTTGAAGATTTACTTTTAGAGACTTTTTTATATTTATTTTTTGTTAAAAAGTCTTGGGAATTTCACTCCCAGTTTTAACCGATCTTTGTGTTGGTTCATGCATACATGATACATATGCTTGTATGAATAGTTAATTGACTAAATTCTCCTTAATAGTTTTTTTTTTATCACTTTTTAGCATAAGTGATAGTCAAAATTACAAAAGATAAGGGTTTATAATGTCATGTGGGGATTCGAACCTGAGGTCACTAATATGCAAATCAAGTTCATTTTTACTGGACTAGACACTGCTCTCCCAAACACTGATTGGCTGGTGAAAGTCTAAATCATATATGGTATTAAATATATGATTTAGACTTTCACCAGCCAATCAGTGTTTGAGAGCATTTTTGCTCACTACTTTAAAACTCTTTTAATTAGGTAAAATTTGCCCTCTTTTCAAACATGCATTAATTAGCTATTTTAAGAAGCATTTGACCCCTTAACAAACACATCATTAAAGGGAGCATCTTCTGATTAGATAGCTTTTTCTTAATCTCCACGCATTCGTCATGTAAAAGAATGAACTGGTTAACTATTACCTACCTACCTGTGAGCAGCTTGGACTGATGTGCATCTTGTTAATCGAGTTGTTCAACAACTAGATTGAATCTCGTATCTCTAGTAAGTGACGTGGTGAGCAGCTTGGACTGATGTGCATCTTGTTAATTCTTGTTTCTCATAATATCTCTTACTTACTTGTTTCCAACCCTTAATTCGATTGTGACCACTTAGAATTAGGTGTAAGATAAGGTTGTTAGGTGAATATATGTATACACCAAACCACTAACTAATTAGATGCTATATTTCACTACAATGGCAATGAGTACTCTTTGAGTAAAGTGAGCACATTTTTACCAAATCGTCCATTTGCGTCCTCATTATTAATTAAGAGCATCCACAATGATGCTATCTATTTCTTAGCTAAAAATATAAGAAAGCTATTTTAGGAGCTCTCTAAAAAAATTTAACTCCAACCATACTCTCTAATTTGGAGAGTCATAAATGTTATAACTCTTTTTTGATTGGTCCATCTCTATTAAAAAATAAAATAAAAAATAGTTAATATTAAATAAAGGTTTGAAATACACATTAAATAAAGCAGCATTAAATTATATGGAGCCACTATGAGTTCTCTCTCTCCTCAAATTTAGGTGCTCCTAGAGGGTCCCTATTTTAGGAGGTGGATAGGGAGTATTGTTGGAGTTGCATTTTTACGATTCCTCCTTAAAATTTATCTAAGGAGGTGGTTTAGGGAGCCAATTGTGGATGCTATAAGTACTAATTACGTTAGGGAGATTCACTATTATACTCAATATAGGGGGGCAAATTATATAAAAAAAACCTATATGATAGACTTTAGAAACACACCGAAAGCCCATTTACAACATAACAAAGAGGCTTTTAACTTCTTATAAATTACAAAACTGCCATCAATAAGGTATCAAAGTAATTTAATAATCAAAATTAAATTCAATAAGGCCATTTGTCATTTTTTGGATTTGTTTATAGAAATTAAATGGTATATATAGGGTTTATCTATATTATTAATGCTAATAATAGGTATATGGCTAAATATCGTTATTGATTTCTTTAATTTTAATTAAGTTGGTAATGCAAAGTCCCTTAAAATTATCTTCCCCACCCCAAGGGGACTTGCATTTCTATACATATAAACAAGGTTGGTATGCATGGTTCACACACATCTTCTATGGCCACTTCAATATCTTACTTGGCTGGTAGACCTGCCCTTGTTTTTGTTGTTGCATTATTGGAATATTATCTCATCTCCCTCAATCACCTGGTAATCAGTGCTAACAGCGCTCCTAATTATAATTACTGCAGACCCATTGAAGCCAACGACACTGACCTGATTCAGTTTGCGTTGAACTTGGAATTCTTGGAGGCTGAGTTTTTTCTGTATGGTGCTCTTGGCGAAGGGCTCGATGCTATCAGTCCAAATTTGGCTCTAGGTGGGCCCCCTCCCATTGGTGGTCACAAGGCCAATCTCAACCCTCTTGTTGCCCCTATCATCCAAGAATTTGGATATCAAGAAGTTGGTCATCTCAGGTATAATTTTCTCTAATTGTGAATTAACTTGTTAATTATACTTGTAATCCCTTCAACGACTTGTATTATTGATGAATTTTCAGAGCAATTATTACAACAATAGGAGGATTTCCAAGGCCTCTGTTAAACCTGAGCCGTGAGAATTTCGCAGCATTGTTTGACCAAGCAGCGGGGTTCTCGTTGACCCCTCCATTTGACCCATATGCAAACTCGGTCAATTTTCTGCTCGCATCCTATGCCATCCCTTATGTGGGACTGGTAGGTTATGTTGGCACCATTCCAAACCTCACTGAGCCAACTAACCGTAGAGTAAGAATCTCTATTAAGTATTTATTTATCAAAGTAATTAACTATTAACTAACACTCTTAATTTGTGCGTAGTTCGTGGCATCACTTTTGGGGGTGGAGGCTGGACAAGATGCAGTGATACGTGCCTTGCTGTATAAGATGGCTCATTGGAAGGTGTTTCCGTACAGACTCACAGTGGCTGATTTCACCAACCTAATTTCTGGGCTTAGGAACAAGCTTGGCGGGTGTGGCATCAAAGATGAAGGCATCATAGTGCCCGAGACGCTCGGGGCTGAGAATCGGACTTGTAGCAACGTCTTGTCGGCTGACCTGGATTCGCTGTCGTATGCGAGAACACAACCTGAGATCCTGAGGATTGTGTATGCAACTGGCGATGAGTCTGTGCCAGGAGGATTTTATCCTCGAGGTGCAAATGGCAACATTGCAAGGCGCTTCCTTAATGAGTATTAGTATCTCTTAATGATTTATAAGACCACCCAATCAGTGCTTGTCTCTAAGCTAGCTAGCACATAAATCATTAACTGAGACCAATACGTATCGTTATAATCATGTTGTTCGTGTTTATGAATTTCAATCCATGAGTGTAATAATGAATTACGAATTGTTATTGTATGAATTTTTTGTACGTGACTTATATATATTTTAAAATTATACCAATTGCTTTTAAGTTTGTCAACCCCTTATAATTGGATTATTTCATTAAATCCTTACTCTCTCTTTTTTTCAAAACAAGCGATAGTGTAAACTATAAAAGAAAAAGGGAGGGAGGGGGGTTCTCACACACACACTACCAAGGTGCCATGTGAGTTCAAACCTAATACCACTTAAATGTAAAGAGTAATTTTTCACTGGACTAGAGACCTTGTTTGCATATTCAAACACATAACTTTGGATAGACCAATAATCACTTCTCAATATAATCACTTTAAGTTGTTTTAAGTGATTTTATGGAGAAGCACATGACAGACGCTTCTCCCCATAATCACTTAAAGTGATTATATGGAAAGCACCTCCCTATATCCAGACTCACTTCCAAACAAACCCTAAGTGCATGGATAACTAATATTAACAACTTAGCTAAAAGTCTCAAAATGATCACTTTTGTATGTACTTGAGGTTTTTTGTTTTTTGTTTTTTGTGTTTTTCCCGGTTTTGGTTTGGGTTTGAAAAAAATCAAATGTAATATTAAAGAGCCGAAACAATGCAACGAGCCCAACAACGCCTACAGAGAGAGAAGGAAAATAGTAGCACTGCAGAAGAAAGCGTTGATGGGTCTTGTCTTGAGGCCTAACTTAAACTGTGGCCTTTCCTTATACAAATACAATAACGTTCACTCTGACTAAAAATATAAACACCACAATATTCATTTCTCATTTGTTAACGTCGAGCAAGATCCTCTCAGAATGTTTATCAATGTTGACGATGAGCCGAAGCAAGCAACAGTTGGCTTTTGATCGGACAACACCTACTACGTACGGTAGTACCTAACCTAATTGGGTTTTCGAAGATGGGTCGTCGTCATCATCTCATCGACCTGCCATCTTTTTTGTACAGCTTCATTTGTACCCACAATTAAGTGGAAATTAAAATAGACACCAACTGTGTTGATAATGTATGAAAATTAAGGCTGTTTATTGAAGTTAGGCATGTGGGACGGAGGACGGGACGGGATTAAGGCTTGCTAACACACATGAACTTTGTTAAACAAACGATTAATAAACTTGACATTGTTGCCCTAGGTTAATCTCATCCATTAATTTTAAGAAGATAGAGGTTGAGTTCAGAGTTTGGTTAGCCTCTTTAACCACCCTATATATATATCGTGCCATACCCTACGCACAGTCACAGTGCTAGACTTATCTAACTTTGTACACCCTACGTTTACTTATGCGTGCATTATCAATTCATGCACATTGGTTTTGCTTCATTCACTCAATATATAAATTGTTCTAATTAGTATTGATTGATTCATATTGCATCAAGTTTTGGTAGCTAGCAATGGCTACTTGTTCAATATCTTATTGTTTCATTAGTGCCTTATGTATTTCTTGTTGCATTGGATATTCTCAGCTTCCAGGTCATGACTGCTTCAGGTCAGGCAGCCACCGACACTGACCTGGTTCAGTTTTCGTTGAACTTGGAATTCATGGAGGCTGAGTTCTTTCTGAATGGTGCTCTTGGCGAAGGGCTCGACGATGTCAGTCCAAATTTGGCTCAAGGAGGTCCGCCTCCTGCTGGTGCTCGTAAGGCCAATCTCGACATTCTTGTTGCTCCTATCATCAAGGAATTCGCTTATCAAGAAGTTGGTCATATCAGGTCTGTCCATTCATCTCTAGGCATAAATGTTATTAATCTCTTTAACTAAAAATTCCTTGCGAGTAACGTATGTTCGTATAATTAATTTATACACTTGATTTCCGCTTTACTATCTGCTCGTGATATATGTTTTTATTTTTTTTTTAAAAATAACAACGATATTTATTGACAAATTTGCAGAGCAATTGTTCGAACAGTAGGAGGATTTCCAAGGCCTCTGTTAAATCTTAGGCGTCAGAATTTCGCAAAATTTTTTGACGAAGCAGTGGGCTTCACTCTAATACCTCCATTTGACCCGTATGCAAACTCAATCAACTTTTTGTTGGCATCCTATTTGATCCCTTACGTTGGACTCACCGGTTATGTTGGCACCCTTCCAAACCTCACCGCCCCTGCTTCTCGCAGAGTACGTCATGGCCATGCTAATTACTATCCCTTCCCTAAAAGTGATATTGAAATTAATTATATTTCGATTCTGATTATGCTTATCAACACATGCGTATTGAAATTATCTCCATACGTTTATTAAAACATACAAAATAAAAGTCTACGTGAGTTCCACGTTACAATTCGTAATCTAATTATATCTATACGTACTATATGATAATATGTAGTTGGTTGCATCACTTTTGGGTGTTAAGGCCGGACAAGATGCAGTGATACGCACACTACTGTATGAAAGAGGGAGTCAGACCGTGCTTCCATATCTCCTGACGGTGGCTGAGTTCACGAACCGAATATCGGCGCTGAGGAACAAGCTGGGCAAGAGTGGCAACAAAGATGAAGGCATCAGAGTACCCGTAACGCTTGGGGCTGAGAATAAAACCACCAGTAACGTTCTGTCAGCAGATGTGAATTCGCTATCGTATGCAAGGACGCCACCTGAGATCTTGCGGATTGTGTACGGAACAGGCAATGAATCCCTGCACGGCCGATTTTTTCCTCAAGGTGCAAATGGCAAAATTGCAAGGACCTACGTTACCGTGGCTGGAGGAGGAAGAGGAGGCTATAAATGAACGTGATACACTCACAAATAATCAGGGCTGCAATTTTAATTGCAGTGCGTGATTAGAATTTAATATATATGTATGTCACCATGAATCTTGAGACTATTATAAATAAAGTCTTGATTCTTATTCGACTATGTAGTAATTATATCAAGGATAATATATGGCACGCCCTCACTTATTAAGGGTGTAGCAAGTTTTCTTTTTCTTTTCTTTTCCATAGTTACGCTCTCCAACCCAGAAATAAATAAAAATTTAGAAGTCTCTGTGTTCGAATCCCTCTTCCTGATAACATTATTATCTCCCAGAAAAGAAAGCTACCAAATCACATGATATCCACTCCATCTATTGATTATTTTCTGGTGATTATGAACATTATGGTAGTTAAGTAGTTGCTTTCTCCTTTTTCCGGTCTCTCTGGCCCGTAAAGTTGTCTGAGAAGTGGGGTAATTTGGCAGCACTTTATGTGGTGGGGAAGAGATTTAACCCTTCCCCAAAGTTGTTCTTTTGATATCCCTGTGAACTTACAAAATCTTAAGCTTAGTTCTTAATTAATGAAAGATTAGTCCTGTGCTGAGCATTTCATTAGGTTTCACTTCTTAATTACCACTAACTTATATAAATCTTAATCTTAATTTGTAAGAATTTAGCTACTGTGAATATTCACTTGCTATAGATTCCTATCTTTTTACTTTTATGATTATTATTATTATTATAAAGTAATGTTTTAACTACTTTAATCTACGGGAAAAGAAATTAAACTCACGGGCGGGGCGGCCCAGGAGTGCAGTTTTCGATTTCCTATCACTTGATTTGAAAATTTCAAGAGGGGTAATGCATGGTGACTCAGTGTGTCAATAATGGGGCACGTTTTGTAAATGTAAAGCCCAAACTTTAGGGTAAAAGTAGCAGTAAACAGCAAAATTGAATTCCTTGATATATTTTCCTCCAACCCCAAGCGCCCAAATATACAGAAACAGCTCTCGATCCTTGCTTTGCTTGACATATAGATATAGTTTGCATGCGCATGTTGGGTGCACGCTTACACACCCACACACACAACACAACAAACACTTTATGACCACTGATAATTTGTGGAGCTGCATAAAGTTGCAATTGAACCGGCCATTGTGGAGTGAGCTGTCTTTGTAAACTCATGAGTGCCATATTTTTGTCAGGACATCGAACATTTCTTCACATCCTCACAATTTTATTCGAAAACTAAAATGATCGATAATGTCAAGTAAGTATAAATTTGTACAACCGAGTACAATTCTCCGTAACTACTTTTTTCTTTGTTATGCTTTTTTGCTGTACACGTAAAATCTATGAATTGCTGCCACCCAATTTTTTTTTATGTCAGCGCATTGTATATACGGCTCTATCCAATCCAATTCAAATATCTTCATGTCCACACCAAAGCCAAAAACCAGAGGTGCTTAAAACTGACTGTTTCTCTGTATCCCAAAATTAGTTTTCTTAGTTATACGGATTAAAAACATAAAAAATTTGATCTAACAAAAGCAAGAACAGATGTTGATTTTATTAGCGTTCGAATTTATGTCTGGTATATATTGATATTTATTTTTTTCATGCAAGCTAGCAAGTAATTAGACCAAGACAACACTTGAACTTGAGCATACGTTTTTTTTTTTTTTTTTTTTTCCCCTTCATAGAATTAAAATGATGATACAAAGACAAACATCAAATAAATTAAGGTGCATAATTATTTTATATCCTCTGCAGAATGAGATGGTAGATGCATATTTAAATCTTATTGCACTACCTTTGTTAGTTAGTAGCAGGGAAATGAAGAGTAACAAAAAGAGTTGTAATGTATCCCTATAATTAAGGGATCCACTTTGGATCCCTTGGACTAAAGAAACAGGCCTTGACATTAGAATCAAGCAACTTAAGCGCCTTATTAGACTTGATGCACCTTGGAGTTTTGTACTGGTTGATTGAACCCCCTTGGCTAATAAAATAGTCCATTAATTCCTCGAACGTGCCGGGCTCCACCACACGTATCTCAAGCGGGCCCACCGACTTGTCGTGTGCGCGGCATCGACGGTAGATGTAATCAAGCTCCTCTTCCACTGCAATGCAGCATTCTTGGAGCACCTTATCCACATCAAGTGTTGAAGAGTCCAAATCCACCACTGATGATCCATGGTGTATGATCTCCCAATACAAGACGTAGTGACCGGGCAAATGTGACGTGTCCGCATAGCTAGTGTACTCCACAAGCAGAGCATTGAAGGGCTCTAGCAATTTTTTGGCTACACTTATGCTTTTGTGCAAGTCCTCTTCATTGGTTTTGTCATTGTCGATGCTGAGAACAACATTCCTCCTACAAATGAACCTAAATTGTGGCGCTTCGTTGTGAAATCCAGTCACTTGGAGCACATCGCCAATTCGATAACGATATAATCCTGATTAAATCCAAATCCAAATCCAAATCCAAATCAATCCATCTTTGAAAAATTAAAACTACCTAGTGCTAGAAATATATATATATATATATATCTTACCAGCAAAAGTGGTAACCACCAATTCATAATAGCAGCCAAGCCTCACTTGCACCAAATCAACAAGCTTATCATTACGCACCTCCTCGTCCTCATCTATGTCCATGAGCCGTGTCCCGTTCTCTCCCAATGGTATGAATTCAAAATATCCCATATTGGGCAAAAGGGTAAACGCCACGTCAGCAGGGTCACAGAGGGGCTCCAAGTTGACACCAAAGTAGCACTCTGAGGAAGCATACATGGTGCAAACTAAGGGAAGTTTTCCATCGCTATAGTACTCTAAAGCCGGTATATATTGTGCCATGGACCCCGTGACCACAGCCTCAATGTACTTGGCTTTAGGCCAAAGCTGGCACAGAATTCCCTTCCAGGAGGTTTGGCTACAAATGTCCTTAATCTCATCCGCTAAACTAGGATTAGGCAGAGAAAGCAGGGGAGCCATCGATAAACGGCATTCGGAGTCTGTGATAGAAGGGTCTAATTGTCCAGTACGTATGTCATTGCAAAAATTGACCCAATTACGTTCAAGGAACGAAATCGCTCGTAGGAAAGCGGATGCAAAGACGGCCCCGAGCCGCAGGACTTGGTGGCGGTGGACAAGGCCTGATAAGAGCTGGCAATACATGCTTTGGTTGCTGTCATTGCAAAAAATGGTCTGGTCCGGGCTTGTGCCGTTGTTGAAAGGGTCGAGCCCCCGGTACTTGAAGTGGCTGCTCTTGTAGTAGCTGGTAAGCACCGTTCGAGCTGGCAAACCACAAGGTGTTGACATTTCTGCCTTCACAAAGTAGAGGAACATAGCCTTGCCCTCGTCTAGACCAGGGACATACCTGCAATATTTAGAATATCGAACACATGGGAACAATTGTAATCAAAATCATGACCAGCTTACAGTTCTTGCCCTTGACAACTATCAATATGTTATACAAGCGATAGTCCAACCTAATCTAAATTAATCTAATCTACAAAAAGAGAAATTCAAACTTGTGCAAGGGACGGGCTTATTGCATGACCAATTGACCTAACACACATTTGCATCAACATATTAACTTTAATCTTTCGGTTAGTGGCTTGCGCATCAAAATGGAAGAGGATAACATTTTTAGGCTAATAGCCTTGAAGAGGATAACATGTCCCATCATCAGGCCATGTTCTCAACTGTACACAATCAAGCACAGTGGTTGGATAAGGAAGATTAGCTAAACTTTTTAACAATGGGGATAATTTATTATCGCTAGCAAAGAATTTGGTCAAAAGAAGGGTAAAGGAGGCTATCTTTACTTAAAACGAATATATGCACAAATATTGTGGTTCCCTCCTAGAGGGGATGTATTTCATGTTCATAGTAATGCATGAGATGTGAATGAAGAGAGAAGTTGTAATTAATTAACTGGTTCATGATTGGCATAATGAGATTATATAGAAAGGTTCGACGATCCAGATCTTCTGCGATCGATGGCATCATCTTAGGCTTTCTGCCTGAAGTTCCTGAGCTGCAAAATGCCATAAGCAAAGTACATCAAAATTGATCACATGTAAACACAAGTAAAGAACCCATCAAAGAGGAACAAAGGAAAACCAGAGATACCTGCATAACATTTCAGTTATTGGGTGGCCAGTAATGAGAGAAGAGTCTTCACCATTAGCAATTCTTTGGATGTAAGGCTGAATGGCCTTGTAAGTAATGACTGGGACACATTGCTTAAAAGCTGATACATCTTTTGATCCCATCATGTACTTACTCAAATACTCAGTTTTCGAATTTCGTGTTAAGATCTCTTTTAGAAATTTGCACTGAACTTTATCAGCCTTGGCTGTGAGCCTCTCAATCTCCTTCAATGCCTCCTCACCTTTGTACTCTAGTTTCTTCCCATCCATGTTGTTAGTAATTAATTATAATCAAGGAAGCAGAAGAAACTAGAGTAGAAGAAAACTCTTATTGCTAAATAGTTTTAGAAACCAATAGGAGGGTCTATATATAGAGTTTGGCAGTGTTAGATGATTTTCACAGGTGCATTGCATTTTTAATTCTCTTCTTTTCTTTTTTCTTTCTTTTTCTTTCCACATCACTGCAACCTAATTGGGAACAGTTGGTGCTGACGACATCCAAAATGTGGCCCCTACATATGATATGCAGAAATCTGAACAATCTGGCCCCTACATATGATTTGTAGAAATTGTAATTATATATAATTTAGTAAAGCATGCATCAGATATAGCAATTTGTCTGCATGGAATGCATGATGTGTTTATGATGCTTCTACTATTATTCATTTCCTTTGTATGAGAATTTTAAACAATACATGCATGATTTTCAAGTTAGGAAATTCTTAACTGAAGAACTTGAATAGTTCCCCCCATGTTTGTTTAATCATGTGGCAAACTGTTGCTTGAGAAATTATTAATCACAACTTTGTCAAATGTAAAATAATGAAATTTGAGATGATTTTCTTGCCTAGTGCACCATAGAACATGATCATGATGCACCATCCTCATTTTTTGGATAAGTCAATTGGAGAGGGCGGGTCTATGGAGATTAAGTCCTTCATACAGATAACAGAGTGACGGTGATTAAAAGCACATAATCATGCGTCTACTTTTAAATTTGACAACAGGACAATGTGACGTACATTTTCAAGTACTGTTGATTTTATTTACAACACTGAGATCACAAGTATCTGATTCTTACATCATGGATTGTCCGCATGCTAGAGAGAGAGAGAGAGAGAGAGAGAGAGAGAGAGAGTTTTTTTTGCTCTTCTTCTTGTGTCAATCAAAGTGTGCGTGCGTAGGGAAAGCTAAAAAACCAGTAACTTTCTTTCTAGTAGTATCTGTTCCCTTCTATCTCTCAGAACAGAATGTGACGTGTAAAACACAAATTAAAAAAAGAAGAAGAAAGAAAGCCCCGTCTGTTCCTCTGCTTCTGCATTAAGTCTCTATAGCAATATGTACTTAGTGGTTAACAAGCTGTACCTGCACCAGAAAAATTAGCACTTAAAACCAACCAAAAAGGCAAGTTGCACTTGCAGTGAAGGCATCAAAAGGTCAGGTCATTCAAGCATCACACGACCCCCATTAACCCTAAAGTTATTCCTAACTACCATATTTAGGACATTGAATTCGATTACAAGTAATTGCTGCTTCTGTTTACATGTTGGGATTTGATCGATCGATAGATAGGCTTTTTCTATAGTGACGAACGAAAACAAGGAACAATCTCAGCCATTCAATGAGTTGATCAAGATGCTCAAGAGGGCTGCCGACTGCCCTGCAGAAAGAAAGAAAAAAACATCCTCATCCAAAATGGGAGACCAATTAACTAGTGTCATCGTCAGCATCTTTAATTAAGAAACAAATGTACGAAAAGTCCCATATGTTTAATTGATATTTCTTCCTCTGCATGACAGTTGTATGTAGACATGGTTGTAGTAGTAAGATTGAAATCTTTTTCTAAACCAGGCAAGTTGTTGATGGCGTAGAAGAAAGTAAACTATACTGAGCTTGATTTTCCAAGGTCAGCTTGTGCTGCTAAAATTATGGTGGGGGCGTGCCTAGCTTCCACTCAAAATTTATGGTGCCCTCCTCCATCTCCAATATCTGCTTTGCTTTGGAAGTATTCTCTCTATGATATTCAGCACTCACTCACTAACCATACAATAAATAAATAAATAAATAATAAAATTATGAGCCCTATGATCCCATATATGTAATCTTGGGGTGCCTTCTTTCATGGTTATCCACCATCCATATCCAGTTTGGATATCCTTATTTCTTGAATACAATCATGCTCAGAATGGCAGTATCTTTGTGTGATCACTGATCAGGTAACTATTTCGTCAGCTAGCCTAAGGCCCAAACAGATCAGATCAGATCAACAGCATGCATGTGACTATTTCTTGAGTATATATATAGTTGTCATTAATATATATATATATATTAATGACAACTATATGATATCCAGCAATCCTAGCAGAGGAAATCCAAACAGAGGATCCGGGTTCTTAAAAAATTAGCTCAATTATGTTTTTTGGCACGAGAATCATTCTCAATGTCTATCTGATAAGATTGAGGTAGCATGGGGTCTAAGGCTCTAATTAAATCATTAACTACAATTCAAAATGACAAGAGAAATGTTCCGTTGGCAGTTGGTATATAATCTTATGCCGATACATATGCATGGTACCATCTGCAGGTTCTAAATACTCCTCCTCCACCAAGGCATCGATCCATCCACTTTCTGATGAATGCCTACCGCTATCCCCCTCCTGCACTCACCCGAACGAAATAATCAAAACATTTACATGTGAAAGCGCTATTAAATCTTACAGTAAGACAAAAAGGACCGAAAAGAAGAAAGCTATTTCATTTGATTTCATAGGGTTTTGTGGATGAGCATTATTCTTCAAGAAGAAGCACCATAATTGATGCTGAAAAGAAAAGACGTAAACAAATTAACAAACATCAACATGTTTATGATGCTATTTTTGCTTTTGGAATTGGAAATGCGGATGCGGCGCGGCGACATCCAGTGCTGGAATTTACTGTTTCTGCACAAGCATATAAATTATATAGTCATATGGTGTATTGATTCAAATAGGATGTTGCTTGGCCAAGCTGAGCCTCACAGTTCATTGGATAGTAGGTGATTGGTTGCTCTCTATCAGAGAAAAGGGTTTTTGTGGTATAAAAGTACACATGCATAACGCATAATGCATTATTACTTTTCTAGGGTTTCAACTTTAGCTTATTTGGGCTAGACTAGCTTTTGGTGTCAATGGAATCCATTCCTTTTGTTTTGTGTCTAGTCATTTGATAATCACTTGTGTTAATTGGATGGATGGGGCAGATTGAAACCAGGGTAGAGTTACCTTTTAGAATTGGAGGGACTTTGTTTGGCCAACTCTGGTTCATAATATACCTTTAAAAGAACCAATTTTTCTACCATTAAAAAAACAAATATATTAATATGACAATAATTTAAAAAAGAACAGGAAAAAAGCATTCCCATGCACGGACGGCTAGGATCTTGTTCTGTTGATGCAGAGATGACACTGGATTTTCTTCGCTATCTTGATAGACTGTTAACGGTTGACAGTGCGAGTTGGTAAAACTCCCTCAATGGCTGTGGCTACTCTGGCTCTGCACCAGCAATGGCTCTCCTTCTCGAACCCAATAACAAGAACAAGGCCGTGGCTTCCCGGCAGAACAACCCTTACCCATTTGCAAATCCATAAGAACTTGGCCGGTATCTCTCTCATTTCCTGCTCTTCTTCTTCAACTTCTCAGTCCACTGATGCCAATACAGAGACCGCCGAGTCTTGTGTCAATTTGGGTCTCCAGCTCTTCTCCAAAGGACGGGTATATATTATCCTTTTCCCTACGAGCCATTACAATTTTCAATTTAACTGAGCTAAGTTTACGTTTTCGTGAGACGGGTATGCTGAATTTCGGTGATTCCTTTTTGTTTTCCCATAATATATGAGCTAAAATTGTTCTTCTTTAAGGCTATCAAGCAGAAATATCGTATCTTTGCAGTTGGTTCTTTAATTTTATACGTTTAGAAATTTATTGTTGCTGAAAAGAAACTGTCTTTTTGGTGTATGAAAGTATTTGATTGATATCATGGCCACGATCCTGCACTTTTCAGGTTAAAGATGCTTTAGTTCAGTTTGAAACAGCACTCAGTTTAGATCCCAACCCAATTGAAGTCCAAGCTGCGCTGTATAATAAAGCCTGCTGTCACGCCTATAAGTAAGAATTTCAGAGCTTTTTCATTGGCTTTCCTCTGTATCTTATCATTTGTATTCAGGAAAGACCTTTATCCAATCACAAACTCCATAACTGTACCGATTATCAAGCATGAAACCTGATCAGATTTCTCTATCTAAAATGCCTGAAGTTTATATTTTTCTATCTGAAACTAATCCAGAATTTAGCCCTAACTAATTCTTGGGTAGGCTGATGGATATTGTTTTTTGTTCCCATTTTGAGGAAGAGGGGAAGGAAGGAAAGCTGCTGATTGTCTACGTACTGCTTTGAGAGAATATAACCTCAAATTCGGCACAATTTTGAATGATCCTGACTTGGCCTCTTTTAGAGCTTTGCCTGAATTTAAGGAATTGCAGGAAGAGGTTTGTTACTAAACTCAAAGTTCAAACTGTTCACATTTACATTGTTTTACTTCATTTGGATACTATGGATGCTTTGACAGTTATTTTGTACTGTAAAGACTTTAGAGTGCATCTCATCCTCTGGTTCTTTCAACGGGTTGGAGTATGAAAGTGATGGAATCACATGAATAGCTGTTAATTACTGTTGAAAACTTGCTATGATTTCTTCCATCCTTGGACATCCTTATTAACAATTATTTATTATTTGTACAGGCTAGACTAGGTGGGGAAGATATAGGCTACAGTTTTAGGAGAGATCTCAAACTCATTAGTGAAGTCCAAGCACCATTCCGTGGAATTAGGAGATTCTTCTATGTGGCGTTCTCGGCAGCTGCAGGAATCTCAACGTTCTTTACTGTACCCAGGCTGTTCCGTGCAATTTCAGGTGGTGATGATGCTCCTGATCTCTGGGAAACTGCTGGCAATGTCGTTATTAACATTGGAGGTAACATCTAGTGCTTTTACTTGCATATAAAAAGTATGGTTTTTCCCCTATTTTTTGGTACAAAAGTACTGAGTTGATCCATATATAGTGCCTTTGATGAGATAACCTTGTTATAAAGAATAATCCTACATCGGTCTTTTTGGGTTGGATGTTCATTGACAGTTATATCTTCTTTCAATTGCTTAGGAAAGTAAAGAATTGAGTACGATATTGACTGAACTTTTGTTTTTGTGACCTGCTTTTTAACATGACTAAGCTTTTGAATCAGTAATCTACAGGTCTTATTGTTCTTGTGGCGTTATTTTTATGGGAAAACAAGAAGGAGGAGGAACAACTTACACAAATATCTCGTGATGAAAATCTATCGAGGTTGCCGTTGCGCCTCTCCACCAATAGGATTGTTGAACTTGTGCAGTTGCGAGACACTGTTAGGCCTGTGAGTACCAATGCTTACTTATTCCAATTTCTGGAATATGTCTATGTTGGTTGTACGTTGGTGCAGTGCATTTTGTTCTCTACATCTGTTTTCTGTTTTCATTATCTGGAATATGCCAATGATTAGATAAGGTCTATGATTTAGGTTATTTTAGCAGGGAAGAAGGCGACTGTTTCCTTAAGTATCCAGCAGGCAGCGAGGTTTCGAACCGAGCTCCTAAGAAGGGGTGTTCTTTTAGTTCCTGTCATCTGGGATGAAGTTAGGGCACCTCAAATAGAGAAGAAAGGCTTCGGTGCACCTTCAAAGGCAGCTGCGGCTCTTCCTTCCATTGGGGTAAGTTGCAGAGTCTCCCATCTATAGTTTGCTTGCAAGCATCATCCTTCTAGAACTAGGTGAATTTCCTAAACAAGCTTTAGATTTCAATAGTTTACTTCATTCTTCACACAATCTAATGGCTCCATGGTAGGAAGAATTCGAGAAACGAACTCAATCTATAACTGCGAAGTCAAAGTTAAAAGCTGAAATTCGGTTCAAGGCTGAGGTTGTATCCCCTTCAGAATGGGAAAGGTTACATGCTACTCTATACTGCCTCCACGCTTCACCACCAATTTATTATTCTAAATGACAAAATGTTTCATGTGTATTTGCATTATTTGGTTCTGTATGGCTAAAGATTTCATAATGCTTGTTTAGGTGGATAAGGGATCAGCAAAAGTCTGAAGGAGTTACTCCTGGTGAGGATGTCTATATTATACTGCGCCTAGATGGTCGGGTTCGAAGGTCAGGCAAAGTAAGTGCATATATGGCTATTCAAGTTCAGGATTTGAGTTTCTGATCCCCCACTGCTGACATTCAGGATTTCCTGCATTTCATTTCAAATAATATTCACCCTAAAACGGAGTTCTTTTCCATTCTGTGCCCATTGTCACGGGTCGCACTTAGACAAGTGTTACCGTGACTCCGTTGGGACATCTATGCGCTTATGAGGTAGTCCAAGTGTGGACGGGCGATAGCTTAAGAGCTAGAATGGTAGGTGTTGGCCGAGTTGCACTTGTAAAGGGTATTTTGGGTATTTCCGAAGGTTACGGGAGGAATCTGAGGAAACCCAAAATACGGAATATGTTCGTGATGTCGAGACGCATGAAACGCAACTGACGGTTTGCCATTCGGAGTTCGTATGAAGAAGTTATGCCCAATTATGACTCCTCGTGCATAGGTGATGTTCCCTCCTGGCAGAAGGCTAAATGCATAAAATGCTATATAGGGGGTGACATGGTGTCATGCTCTCCACCACCCCTGGTGCTTACACCCTTGTGGCACTAAGCGAGCATCCTTATGACATTGGAGATAGTCATAAGGGCGGGCATAAGATTGTTAAAGGATAATCTGTGCCTCCGAAGGAAAGGAATTCCCGAGGACAGTACGAACACGCGGGGCCGTTCGTATTGCGCATCGTTGGAAAGAGTGAGGTCAACATATGGCATTCGCTATGCCATCGGCTAGCGAGACATATGACAATACTCGATGGACTTGGCTTGGGTTCGGCCTTGTCTAATATTGAAGGAAGATATTCGGATGCCGGTACGCATGGGTTGCGACCCCATGCAATGCATAGATGGTTATGTGGGACATTCGGAATATATATGTCGCCAAGGCTTGGGCGACATGCAAGTATGACAGCTTGCGTGTATAGCTTGAGGATGTGGGCTATCGTGAACGCTAAAGGAATGACCGACAGAAGTGTGGGTAAACCGATGGTGTGTTAGATCGCTATGTCTTGACTTGGGCATGAGCGAGACATGAGGAAAGCATGCGACGTGGTCGATGCAGTTGACGTGTCTTATGCAACGCTTGATGTATGGGCGTCGAGGGTTCGTTGCCGGATGCGGAGTGATTGTATAGTCAGACGGTAGTGTGACTCGTTGTCTAGTAAGAGACAACACCTGAAGGTAAACCTCTCGCGGAGTTGTGAGAGTCATGAAGATCATGAAGTGGGAGAAGGCTGACTGGGATCCGAAGGGATCCTGGGCCACACGGGAGTGCTTTGAGTGGCGAGAATTTGTGTTTCGCTTCCGCCGCGCAGCGCCGCTCGCTCGTCCCGTGACACCATACACTAAACGTTTAAACTGGTGACCTAAAAGGAAAACTTAAATTCCGAATGTCTTCGTCTCCTTTTCCTTTTTCTTTTTTGTTGTTTTTGGAGTAGAATACATCTGTAATACTCCCATGTCTTTGCAGGGCATGCCTGACTGGCAACAAATTGTCAAGGAGCTGCCACCAATAGAAGCATTGCTTAGCAAACTAGAAAGATAGGAGCCACCTCTTCTTGTAGATGCCTCTGTGAGGCAATCATCTTATTCTTACACTTCCCCTCCCCCAATTTCTAATATTTTCTTGGAATTGAATACATCTGTAATATCCTCAACATCTTGCATTTTGAAAGTCGGTGGAAATAAATCTTGATATTTGGTATGTATATATATACAAAGAAGTTTCTTTCTATGCTTTTTACGTATTTTCTATTATTCAAGAAGTCCAGCCGAGTGGCTATACTCTTCAAATATATTTTTTATTCATAGTATATAGCCGCGCGGCTATACTCTGTAAATATTTTTTTATTCAAGGAGTATAGCCGTGCGGCTAGACTATTTAAATATTTTTTATTTAAACCGGCTATACCCTGTAAATATATTTTTGTATTCAAGGCGTACAGCGGCTTGGCGATACTCTGTAAATATATTTTTTTATTCAAGAAGTGCAGCCGCGCGGCTACACGCTTTATATATATTTTTTATTCAAGGCGTACAGCCGCGCGGCTATACGCTTTAAATATATTTTTTATTCAAAACGTACAGCCGCGCGGCTATACTTGTTAAAATATTGTTTATTCATATAGTATAGCCGTCCGGCTGTACTGTTTAAATATTTTTTATTTATTTAAAGAGTATAGCCGTCTGGCTATACTCTATAAATATATTTTTCCATACAAGGAGTATAGCCGGGCAGCACGCTCTAAATATATTTTTTACCCCTTTAAACGTCTTTGCCATACAGATATCCTCCCCTGAGTCGTGACATAACCAAGGGACTTGTGTATATATTCATTTACTGTTGAAGAATGTATGACTAGACATCTGAACGCAATTGAAAGGTTTTCTTCACTTGTGCAACTTTGCCATTTAAATAAAATTCAATAATGATGAGGTTAGGCGAGGCACACGTACTGAATCAATTGGTTCCCTGATAATGATGGACTTTAGGCCTCTGTTTTTCCGAGTTACGAAGGCGTGGATCCTGCCATGAACAACATCCAGTATTGTGAATTCCTTTTTTCTGAGTTATGAGTAAAACTCGTGCACAATCACTTGCTCCAGTTAACCAATGCTAACCTTGTAAACTTCAAGAAGATTGTGAAGCGTATTGTAGGAGTATAGCCGCTTGGATATACTCTTTAAATATATTCTCATGAACTCTCTTCCTCGCCCTTCCATGAACTTAAAGAAAAGGGCAACAAAAAAAAAAAAAAAAAGACTCGTGCCCCAAACCACCATGCAATTCCTTTTGTTTTCGCACCCCGAGCTGGCCAACTGGGTTATTATATAGAATTAAGAAAAGCTGTTGTTAAAAAGAATAGTCTGTGCATATAGATGAAGCCTGAAGTCTAAATCTGTTGTTTAAAGTCGGCCTAAGTGACTCCAAGTTGTTGTAAGTGCTGGCTGGCACGAATTTTCAAAAACAATATCAATGTCAACGATTGGAATAAATTATATATATTTTCATGAGTCTACCGTCTACTTGTACTCGGTTTGTTGATAAAAAGTAAAAACGATTGCGTAAATCACAAAACTTGGATCGTTTCTACATTTTGTTTTTTTTGTTTGTTTTTTATTTCACAAAGGCTAAGAAGATGCTTTGGATTTGACGTAATTAATCTAGCAGCATTATTTTAGTTAGTGGTTGATTTCCTTTTCTTGGTAGGTTTTGAACAAGTCCCAGGTTCATCCAATTTCAGCTTTCTTTGTAGCAATTACAAGAAGTTTGAACTGGTGTGGTGAGGGTCAATAAAGTAATTAGCCTCGTTGAAGAAAAGAGCATCCCATTCCATTAAATTAGCTTTTCGTTCCTTCTTAGGTTAGCTTTATTCACTTGTTCTTATTATTATAAAACCGAGTCCAAGATTGAGACTCAACTACTTTAAAACAAGTTGGCAACCAAAACTACTCTATTTTCTTGTATAGGCCAAGACAGCAAAACAGAGCAAAAACTATGGCCAATTCCTCTTCCATTTTTCTCTTCGCCTTTTACATGTTCACGGCAACTCTGATCATCTCCACTTGGACCGTCCATGCAGGCAGCGATCACAGGTTGAGCTGGGTTCCAGGCAGAACCCGCTGCCCGGGTTCGATTGCGGAGTGCATGGCTGATGATGAGTTTGACATGGACTCTGAGATCAACAGGCGGATACTGGCCACCTCACAATACATCAGCTATGGAGCTCTGCAGAGAAACACTGTGCCATGCTCTCGGAGAGGTGCGTCCTACTACAACTGCAAGCCAGGTGCAGAGAGTAACCCCTACAACCGTGGATGCAGTGCTATTGCTCGTTGCCGTAGCTGATCCAAAGTGTAGCCTATTTTACTATGTTTATGCCTTGGCTTGATGTGGATTGTAATGTTCATATTCTTGCTTTATCTTCTGTGGATTGTAATGTTCATATTCTTGCTTTATCTTCTGTTTTTATCCCAACTTCAATACAGTACCAGACTTCAGATAAAAGAAAACACACGGGTTCCTCTGTGAAATGTTGAAAATTAGAAAGCGGATCGTCTCAGATTTTGCTTTACTTAAGCAGGCAATGTTTCTTGGTCAACCTTGTTCTTTAACTTAAGAATCTATCCTCCTAATGAACTTTTTGCTTTGTTCTTTCTTTATGTCCTCCCACTTTAATGTGTCCTCCCACTTTAATGTGTAAGTCTGGTTAGAGCCAAAGTCGACCCCATCTAGGGCCTGTTAGTTGCAGGATCATAGTACCAGGATTTTATGAAATATAAAGATGTTTTCGAATGAAAATATTTTCTCAGTAACCAAACGCTCTCAGAAATTCAAATTTAAAAATACATACAGCAGTGAATTGTTAAACGCTTTAGACAATTCTGATAACAAATCAGTCTTGAAACGGGGCTACTAGCTGCAAATACAATCAATGATCAAAAATCATGTCATATTCATGACTTTTGCCTAACATGGCCCATACAATTAAAATTTCGTTCGAAAGATAAATTAGCTACAAGAGCACATTGGAAGCTTATGATCTTCATAGTAACATCAGCTTTAATAGCTTAAGCACACATACAGAAACACAGACAAAGATGGCAAAAAGTAAAAAAAAACTCGTCCAATGTTCACAATATGACTAATTTTATGCAGAACCTTCTTGTTGCTTCACTTCACCTGCCTCTGGCTTGGGCTGCTGCACGGGAGATGGAGAGCCCTCGATTCCCATCTCTGTTCTTAGGTCGTTGATGCTATGCTCCAACTCATTTATGCGAGTTCCCATCTCGTCAAGTGAATCACAGTCAAGAAAACACAAAATAGATTTCATTTAAACCACTACAATGATATGACACAGACAGTAAGGTTTCAAACCCATTAAGTTCCAACTTATCTGAACTACCAGCCAAAACCAGAAAACATCGCTACACCTAGTTTGTAAAAACAGCTTCCTATGGTGGCAGGCCAAATGACAATTTTAAGGCTTTCAATAAGCATACATAAACCAAATCATTTATATTAGTTTCATTTACATTAGTTAGACATATTAATAGGTGTACCTCCAGGACGTATCTAATAAAATTGACGAAGAACCAAATTTGCGATTGTAAAAATTAAAGAAAATGAGGAAAGGATATTCTTTGTAACGATGGAGTCGGACATTGTTTGGAACCGAGATTGCTGCAGGCAGAAATTTTATTAGCAACAGTCAGTTATGTGACCAACATAAGCTCTAACTTATAACTCACAACTCACCATCTGCTGAAGAAGGTTTTGCACCTGCAAAAAATAAATGCACAAAAATTATGACAAGAACACAACAGAAAACAAACATTTACCAACACAAGATTCTTGTATAAATAATCCAATAATGTTGAAGTCCTACATTCTTCAACAACTATCATAACTTATAAGCTATGCCGACATTTATGATGTTGCGAGAATATCAAGGCACTCACAAAAGCAGACATGTCTGCGGTGCTTTGCTTTGAATCTTCTGAATCATGCCCATCCTGCCAAGATAAACATATCACAGTAAATCAGGCACTTGAAGTCCAAAGTATTTGAAATGGTGGAACTAGCGACATGTCGGACTATCAATAAGGCATAAAACGACGCACGATTGAGCGAGTTGCAACAACCAGTGAGAAAGGCAAAACATTTCCTGTATAATTCAAAACATACAAAACAAAATCTTGGCATCCAAATTTGAAACTACATGCATCGCAATTTCAAATTTCAAAAATAGTAGAAATCGTGGACTTAGAACAAATCTAAAGACATTAAATACACAGTTTTTGAATTGAATCGGAGTTGAAATATTAGGAACCCTAGCGGCTTAATTGTGCGAAATTAAATGATTTATTTCGAAGAAAAAAATCACAGAAAAAGAAAAACAAGAAAACTAGGATTGAGAAGAGAGAAGATTGCTATTACCATCCTCTAAAAATTTCGGAAACGACCTTCTTGCTCCAACCTTCCGTACAGTAGCTCTACAAGGCTAATTAGCTGATGCGTGGATGATTTTGGGTGCGGCGTGGCCTCTGGTTTATATTTCCGGTGCTGCGTTTTAAGGTCAAGTTACATATAGGCCCTTGTTTAGAAAATAAATTAACATTTGTGCCACCCGACCCAAGTGGATATGTTAGGGTCATTTTGCCATCAAAATTATATCTAAGAAGGAAAGAATGGGCATTTTAGTCAGAGTAGGAAAGTCGAAGAATTGATGTTGAAAAGAATAGCGCCACTGAAATTTCAAAATTTCATTATCCCAAAACTCTTCTTTTTATTTTATTTTATATATTTTATTAAATAAACCAAAAAATTGGAGAGCTAGTGCAAAAGCCCAAGCAAATAGAACAAGGCTGAATGAGATACAAGGCCCAAGAGATAGGCCATGCACGACCATGAACAACCCAAAACCCCCAAGATTTTTGGCCAAGCCCCATGCCTCTTCCCTTAAACCCAATTCATTCCCTCAACCCTAAAATTTTTCTAAACTTTGAATGTGAGCGTCTAATTCAAAATTAACTACGTATAAGATACGTACCGGTATCAAGTAAACTGATATGTAACAGCTGAAGAATAGAAAATTTATAAAATTACAAAACAAACTTGTAAAGAAACAAACTCAGCACATGGTCTTATTGTAATTCCCAAATACTTGATTAAGAAAATTTCAAAAGCTCAATAAGGAAGTGTGTAATATTGTGCTTTTCCTAGCTATATATGTTAGAAAGAAAGAAAGCAAAAATGGGAGTTCATTGTTAATATGTTTGAGCTCCCATCATCATCAAGCTATGGGGAGGGGAAGGGGGACTGGGCGGGGCGGTGCGGTGGTGCTCAAAGTAAAAACTAGAACTAAGCAGCCGAAGGGGCACTTCTTCTTTCAACAATGTCACTGAGTGGTTCCGGGTCAACCAAAGTAGCAACAGCAGGAGCCGCCTTCAAATCCAATGTCTTGTCTTCGTAAATGTCCCACCATTTCTTCACCAGCATTTTTATGTCTTCTCTTTCCATGTTCTCCTCCTCCCCTGTGTACCTCCATGGCTTTGATCCCTAATAACATTAATTCATGTTTAATTAGTATTACTAATAATAATCCATCTTATGAATAATAATTTATTGGTTAATCTATTTATGATATCCAATCCAATTACTCACCGCAGCACAATAGTGAACAACTTTGAGTGCATCAAGCTTCACATTCTCAGGATGTCGCCATAGCATAGCCAAAACAAAGTTGTACTCGGAAGGGATGGGCTTATAGATATCCCTAAAGAACATGTTCAACAAGTCCTGGAACACAGAAAGGAATTAAATTCCCGAAACTATGATTATTAATTTATTAATGAGGAAAATATTAGCCATTCTTAATTCATGAAGTACCTGCTCAGCAAATGGAGTGGGAGGAGTAGCTTGGACGGCAGCCAAGAGGTCATTGTAGGTGGAGATTTTAGGCTCATACACAAACATGCCGGCGTTGAAGTAAGGCGGGGGTGGAGACCCTAACTCAGCTGCAGGCCACTGAACCTTTTCCGGGCGTTGTTGGCAATATCCAATCTTGTTCTGAGGGGTGTGGCTCCATGTTTTCTCACAGAAGCAGTCCATGACGGCGTACAAGAAGCCATCGGGGAGCTCAAAAAGGTGGTCAATATTCTCAAACACTTGCATGTCTCCGTCCAAATATATCATCTTGCTATACTCCACAAACTACGCAAAACACAACTGAAATATATGTAACCACACACAAAAGGATCCATGCATGCATGCGACAATATTATACTAGAATTAGCTAGGGTATATTTATCACAGAAAGTCTCCGCGAAGGATTTTATGCAAAATATATTAGTTAAAGACTTTTAATCTCAATTATTTATTGGAATTAGAAAAATATGTATCATACTAAACATATATAATGGATGACTGAGATTATAAATCCTTATTTAATTCTTAACACAAATCCTTACTGGAGAAGCTCCCTCTGTATATGTTTATATGTAGTGAATACCTTAAAAATCCGAAACTTGGAGTAGTTGATGACATAATAAGCCATGGCAAACTAGGTTTGGTGGTTCTCCGACGGGTAGACAGGCTCGATCTCCTGGACAATACAGCCTTGGGATTCAAGAATGTCCCTGTGATCCTGGGGAACATCAGGAAGCACCGCCACGACAAGTGGGTATTGGGACTTGGCCGTTCTTAAGCCCTTAGCCAAACCCACAACTCCCTTCACATAGTCTTTGTTGCCTGCCAAGAAGGTGACATAGGCTTTGCTCACGGGGTCCATATGATTTGATTAGCAAATGACAACAATAAGAACAATACAAGAAACAAATCAACACACAGAAGAAAGATGGGGGTGGAGGGTTTATATAAGATTTTGGAAGGAAATCTATTGATAAGACTTGTATCTCATGCAATATCTTGATTATATTGCCATTTATACGTAGAATGCGAATAATTAGTTGTTGATTATATCGCACTCATTTGATCAGAAGGGATGATCAGTTCTAAATGGAAATTAATTTATTGTAAACCGAAATGAGAGATGAATTATCAAGAAATTAGCCCAATAAAAAAGGGGCATAAAACGTTGCGTCGGTCCCAAGAAAATTTAAAATTATCCATTTGTCCAAGATTCGAAAGCAACTTCGATCAAGAGTATTAATTGCTTCCTTCGATTCAGCAATCTTATGCTCATTTTCTACGCGATTGATTAATATATTGCAATCTATTTTGTGAGACTCGATCTAGTAACAACATTGTTTTCGGGTTTCAGATTTTATATATTTTTTGAAAAATAATAATAATAAAATTGAAAGCATTACAGTGACTCCAAACATTCCCTTTGTGGCATGAGTATTCATTCCTCAAATGTCAATGAACAAAAGAATATTCCATTTTATAATCAAGTATTATTTATGTACTCTTGTGTCGCAAGTATACAGTTTAGGAATATTCTACGTAAATTCATTTTATGGATTCCGAAAAAATCAAGGAGAAAAAGAATAGAGAGAGAGAGAGAGAGAGAGGATTGGGGGGCTCGAAAAAAGAGAAACACTTCCCTATTCCGGTTTCATTGTCCCTTGGGAAATATTTTTCGTAAAAAAGAAGCTCATGATGTAATCAAACTCAATTAACATCCACCATCTTGCTTGATCATCGTCCTCAGCCTCAACCTTATTCGTTTATCGATTAACTTCTTTATGACAAAATAAAGTTGAATGCTTCTAGATTCCGAAAATTTATAAGCTAGAAAAAACATAGTGAAATAGAAGTCTTCTAATATCACCAATTGTATAATTGCAGGGGCGGTCCTGGGGTGGCGCAAGTGGTGCCACCGCACAGGGTCCCCGATTCTTAAGGGCCCCCTGAAAAAAATTTCTTTATATTATATATATATATATTAATATTATAGGAATTATATATATAGTATAGCGTGCTAGACATTTGCACAAGGGCGTATCTGGTGGAGTTGGCTCCAGCGCTTCTCTATTTAACATAGCGCCAGAGTTCAATTCTTGCTGAAGTCGGTCTATATGCTGTTTTTATATTATTTTTGCATTATAACTAAAAACTTTACATAATTAATAAATAAATAAATAAATGAAAAACCAAAAACCCTTGAAATAAAAGGAAACATCGAAGCTAACCACATGAGGAGTATATATATCCCCCAAACACTTTCTACTCCGATCATTCTTTTAAAAAAAATTTCTCATCTAAGAAAAGTACTTTTTTCATTCAAAACAAAACAAAAAAAACTTCATGGCTTCTTCTTTTCTTTTAAACTCTGAGGTAAGTAATCATCATCATTCATCAATCTCTCTTTGGTTTTTTTTTCAATCCTTTGACAATTTTAGTTATTCTTTCAATTTCAGGAATTTCAACACCAAAAAGAGAAAACCATAATTCCTATATTCATAAAAAACACTCAAAATCAAATAGTCAAATTCAAATTTCAGGAATTTGTGTGCAACTACTCTTTAATTTGTGATTGCTAATTTTTTTTTCCTATTAAACACAAATTGCTTATTGGAGGCAGCAAAAGACCTTGTAGGGGGCACAATGAGCTTATTTTTGTACCAAACATTTAATTTTATCAAATAAAAACATTTAAATTTTTATGAATTTGATTTCTGATTGTCATTACATATTTATTCATGACTTTTAGTTATAAAAAAAAATTGTTTATGACATTAAGTTATGCTATATTTTTATTTATAGTATTTCATATTAGATTATGTGAAATCCCAATTTAAGTTCGCACATGGCCTCAAAATCTCAGGGACAACCCTGTATAATTGTATGGCCTAGCCGATATGACAGACGATAACTAACTGATACACAAAGATGGAACAACAATTGCAAGAACAGAACCAAAACCCTATGCTTTGTGGAGTTCGGTGTCAAGTTAAAACAACATAAGAAACAGATGCGTTGTTTATGAGGATACAACATTTTCAGTTCCTTCTATATTGTGAATTAGCTACTATTGCATGTATAACTGCAGCTATTTGGCTACCAGTCATGATTTATACAGAATATCATCCAGCAAAACTAACCACGAGTAGAACTGATGGATGTATATCTTTTTGCGCAGTGTTTGGGGACTTCCAATCAAATTCATTTTTTCACACCTTCATTGTAATCTATTTGCCAGCTAGGTGTGCTCAATTTAAGGTATGTTAGATAAAGTTCTGGAAAACATAACTCAAAACAAATCCAAGCCACGACAATATATTAAGGTAACAAGATTTGTTGTGAGTTATGTTCTCCAGCCCTGCTTACGCTAATAATTGAAGATATGATACAAAAGACATGTATGGTAGGAGCTTAATTACCCAATACCCAAGAGAATAAAGCGAGCACTACCTCCAGCCTCTAGAAATACAAAACGCATACCAGGCCAAACAGAGCATGAACTTCAGCTAAGTTTTCACCCTTATAATCCCATGTTCTCATTGTGACTCACACACTGGTCGGAATAAACGACCAGTGAATCACTGACAAACCTCATCCCAAAATAACTAAGCCAATTTTGATCCATGTAATAGAAGATCCATGATACCTCCAATTACATACATTCCGAGGTATGAGGGAAAGAATTTATACCAATCGATTACTAAGAAATTGAAATAATTACTACTGGTACCAGAAAATGGAACGGCATTTAACAAAACAAGTATCAACCAGTAACCACTACTGGTTCAGCAAGCATCAAACTTAATTACGCATCTGAGGTGAGATCCAATTCAAGCATTGCACATACCCAATTAGAATTCAAATACCAATGCATTGGTGACCAACAAAATGAGGATTGGGTTTCAGAAATCTCGACTATACACATGGTGAAATAACACCCATAGACCACAAATCCCATATCTTCCAAGCAACAGCTGACAACTGAACTCTCAGCTGTTGCTTGGAAGACTTGTAATGCTCGGACAATCTTATAGCCACAAGCTGAACTGTCAGCTGTCACGACCTGATCAGCATAACCAGTACGTACAATAATAGTAACTCGAGCCAATCCATGATGCAGCTTAAGATTACTAAACTCCATGGCTTATACAGTTATAATATACAAACACAAGTCTGAACTGGTTTCCAGACATCATGAAAATTAAAAATATAATGTCTACCCAGAAGCTACAAAATTGAACAGCAAACAATAAATAATCTCTCTGATTTTAATTTGGGAAGTAATACAAATTTATAAGGAACAAAAGAATACTATCTCCACACCTAACACGAAATATTAGGCACAACATACACATCGTAACACATCCTACATCATCCAAAAACATGAGGTGAACAAGAGCTGAACTAGGAAGACGATACCTTAACAGCCTTAAATTCTGGATGAAGCAATCCAAGTTCATCTTTAACCTCAAGTGGATTGCTTGTTTCATTACGAACTCTCTTAACTCTCCTACTACCCAATGAGCTGTGTGTGAATCCATAGATTTGAAGAATCTGATTGTCCCCGAAGTTAAAAGCTCTATCCATCTGCTTCAAGCATCTCTCAACTGGGTAATCTCCAAACTTTCCACATGGCTTGCAACCAACAAAATGTGTCACTAGCGGCCACCTGTGGTCACCCAAACCAGGATGATAATTCTCAATCATTTCCTCATATCTATCAACCAAAATCCCCCAATAACCATGCAAATAATATGCATTCTCCAGATAAACCTTATCACCCCACTTCTCTCTTTGAGTGGCCAATATATAAACCATGGCTGACTGATCATCAGCTTCGAATACCGGCCTATCCTTAAGCTCCCTAGTGAGTATCTTCCCAGCCTCATCCCTAATTTTCCCTTTAGGTCCCATAGGAGCCCAAGTATCAAGCATATCTAATGACCACTGGGTATTCCTTAACAAGAAGCTCCCGGTATTGAGCCCAATCCAATTCTTTTGATCATAAACCATCTCATTCCATCCATGCATTACAAAGTCATAATCTTTGTACCTCTCCCAGGGTACTTCAAAAGCCATATCTGTAAACATGGCATCACTATCCATCCACCATAGAAACTCAACCTCCGGGTGAGACAAAAGAAGCTTCCGAATCAACGGAAGCTTGGCCCAAAAACCAGCCATTTCAGCATCCAAAAGGGCCATATTGTAAAAAACCTCAATCCCATGCAACCTACAATAATCGATTTTGTTCTTAATCGACTTCAACAAGTAATGGTCACCTACCGGGTTCTCACAGGGTTTTGGCGACGACCCAGTTACCAGAAGCACTCTAGGCTTATTGGGTCCGATGAAATTTGGGAAATTAGGGTTTTCCTTAAGCCATTTCGATCTCTGCTCGTTCCAATTTGAAATCTTGGGTCCAAGAGTGTAGGGCTTATTGGGCTCGGGTCTGTCTTCCTCTCCTTCGTCGACCAAGATCTTGTTGATATCGAAGGCATTGTAGTTGTTGGGATCGGCCGGTGTTGACTGGACCTCCTCAAGGACGCGGTGAGGCTCTGCTCGCTTGCGAGAGTAGAAGTGATCGCGAATCTCGATGAAGTCCTGCTCCGGAGTTCCAAACTTGCCGGCTCCGATTGTGCCACGTAGGACGACAACAGTGAGGACGAGACACAGGATTGTGACCTTGCCATGGCGCAGAGCTCTATGGATCCTTCGCGTTCTTTGAGCTCCTAAACATTTCTCTAATATCATAATTGACAATTGAACGTGAACCTCAATTGAACAACCAAAGTAAAAGGCAGATAAATCAGGATTTCGGATTTGGTGGGTGGGAGTAGGACTGGAAACCCCAGGATCCAGACAGAACTGGAAGCTAATGTGTGAAATTTGGATTCTGTTAAATGTTAACTAAACGCGTTTGTTAAATGTTTCTAGTTTGGGCCTTTGGAATTTGGACCCGACTGAGGCCACCACGATCTCTTATTTGAAACGAATGATGGTCTAAATTGCCAACTGGTCTAGTGAAATCGAAGATAGTATTAACTTGCAAACTCTTGGTTTCTAAATTATTCTAAATTAATCTAATTTATGTGAAAGGAGCTTCAAATCAATTAATTAAATGTGTGGGGAGAAAAATGCGAACTTGAGTGCAAAGGGAATATGCTCACAAATCGAACTTGGAACATGCTCACTACCCAAACTTAAGTGCAATACCAACTAGTTTAACCCACATATGCTATTATGGTCTGTTTTAAAGGCAAAAATAATAAATGTGAAAATCACCTGACATGGTTTTTTTCTTTTTTTTGTTGTTGCCAGAGTTAGGAAATGAGAGGGGGGAAAACTCACACACGGGTACCACGGGAGCTTTTACCCAACACACTTGAAAGCACACCAAGGATCTAGGTCAATCCAACTAACACCCCATTAGTAATCACATCACAAGTATACTTTGCACTAAATAATTATGCTGAACAACAAAGTAAATGATAATAGTGATGTAATGAGATCTTCCAATAAAGTAGACCATAGGTTCCATCTCATTTTGCAGGCACTTTTTGGCGGCACCATGAACTTCACAAGTTCATCTAAATTACAAGTTTTAGATCAAATGAGTGAAACAAAGTTTGACCGCTTCTACATTCCGAAAAATTATAAGCTAGAAAACATTGAAAGATGGATCATCAATCAACTCAGAATGATTGCGACACCAGAGTAGATTTCTGACCCAGTGTCGATTTAGGGAAAGAATACTACTCCGATTGTAGTTGTATGGCCTAGCCACTATGACAAACGATAACGAACTGATACACAATAATGGAACAACAATTGCAAGAAAAGAAACAAAACCCGAAGCTTTTGTAGAGTGCCAAGTTAAAACAACAGAAGAAAAAGAAGCTAGACTATCATCGTCTGTATAAGCGTTGTTTATGAATACAGCATCATTTGTCTTTGTCTTCGGTCAATGCTTTGTTGTCCACATAAGGATATTCAGGTGGGGCAGACCATAGACCAACCAGTATTACTAGGTGGAGGCAAAGAAGCAATGCCGATGAGTAAAGGCTTGAAGGATACACATTCCAGCAGAACTCCACCCCGATAAACAACATTACACTGCCCCAAACAACATTGAATCAACAAATGACCGTTCTCAAAGTAAATCATGCAACAATCATTGCAAGCTATGTAGCTCCTTATTCAAGGATAGAGCAGCCTACCGTAGTAATGTAGGAAAAGGCGTTTTCCACAACAGATAAGGTAAGCTATGGAAATACCTGCACTCAGACACATTATGATCTTTGAGCCCTATAAACAAAATGAATCCATATATGGAATAAACCACGCGATATCATCCAGCAAAACTTACCAAGAGTAGAACTGATAATGCAACGATCGAGCACATAGGATGCCGATGAAATTCCCGACAAACATCGTTGTCACAATATCTGAAATCACCGTGCCCAAGTTAGTATCAGTTAAAAGGACAAGTAGGAAGGCAAAAAGTTTATTACAGGAGCCTGCAACTTACATTCTTTTCTAAGAACCTTGATGGATGAATGGCTATTGTAGGACTTCTTCAAAGAGAATGAACTTGTAAGAGCAAGTTTGAGTTTTATAGGATCAAGTCTAGAGTACAAAAATTTGAAAAGTCCACCTTCATGCCTGCACGTGACCATTACCACAACATATTCAGCAAAAAGACATAAATATGTGGTCATCTCTAAGTACACCACTTGTCAAGACAGTAGAGAGTTGCATGTTATTGTAGACAAGAGCCTAGCTTAGCTCCCACTTGTGAGTTGAGTGGTATAGCATAGGAGGTTGTGATACTCACATGTAGAAATATGTCAAGGGCAGAAGAAATGTTTTCTTCGTAATTTTAATTTTATAACTTCCCAACAAAACTTTTAGCTTGTGGATAAAAAATAGGATGATACTCACACCTTACGTCCACATTTTCCATGCCACTTCCCATTATGACTTACAAAGAAGAAGATGAGCACTTTTACTTACATGCACCATCTATAATGAGCAAAAGCTGTAAGTAAACCAAGGTGCGCAATCAGCAAAGAGATTGCAAATGCCTTTGAAACAAATATTGGCTCAGGAACGAACTTGAAATTGACAGACCTGAAAATAGTCTGCATGTTATTTTCCAACAAAAGAGTAGACGAAATAATCAAGAAAAGAAATTTCAAATCAATAGTATACTGCACGTATTTCTAAATGTGCTAAAAAAAATTTGAATGGAAAAGGTCCTCTTCAATATCTTTAATTATAAGGTCAAAGAATGTACCAGAAGTGGATAAAGACACGCCCAAGATTAAACGCTCTTGAGATGTATGCAAATGGATGAGACATGATGAAAGGTATTCCCAAAAGTATCTACAGAACCATTCAGCAAGTAGCTGTCAACAAATGAACACCATAACTGGACTTGCTCTTGAAATGAGGATCTTGAAGTCTAGCTCACCTAAAAACATTGGAATAAAACACAAACATTCAACTTCCGCATTATCAGAGTTGCTTACTCTGTGAATTCTAAAATTGAAAAAATAAACATAATAGAACATAAATCAAGGCTGCAAGGCTGAATATAATGGAAACTTTTTTCACGCCTATGCAGGCATTAGTCTGTTGAAATCAAAAGGGAAGAAGTAAGCACCTGGACCAGCGCTGCACCAGATAAAGCTGATATCACTCCACCTATATTCATAGCCTGTAAAAGATGTGTTGCTATCTGAGAAATTTTAACAAATAACTCGAGCCAAATTTAAAGAAATATAGTTTTACACAAATTAATATTACCTTTAACATAAGGAGTAGTAGAGGTGGAGCATAGAGGAGCACATTCATCTTAACCGAAACAGCTCCACTTTGACAGATCACAAAAGGCAAAGTTAAACAATTATCATTTACCTCGACAAAAGTTCCTCAAGGATGTAAGAATGCTACCTGAAAATGATCAGCCCTAGATGCCACCTTTGGTGAAGAAGTGATACCAACGAAGCATGCAGGAGCATCATGGCCAAACAGTCATTAAAAAGACGGAGCACAAAAATAGAATGCATTCTTTTTGATAGGCAAAGCAAGCTCATAGCCCACCACGGAACCTGCACAACAATTAAAGACCATTAGAAAACAAAATCAGAGCTGAGACATAAGGGACAATTACAGTTTGACACAAAGTTATGAGCTGAGTAAACAATCGGCAGTTATCCACAAAATCAGACAACATTTCTTTGAAAACTGAAAAATGCAAGTAAAATGAGTCATTCAATTTTGTCATACCACATCTGTCTTCCCATAGATGAATAATATGATTCCCAAGTTTATAACGTACAAAACCCCGAACAAAATCTGCAAAAATGAAATAGAATAGAAACCATGAGATTAAAAATTATGGGTAAACCATACAAGAAAAACATCGATAATAAAATTCGTAATCCGAAAAAGAATAGATTACCTGAGCTGGATAAACTTCGCCTCCTGTAACATACCGAACAGCAGAATAAAAGTATAGGAAACCAGCAGGATAGACCAGTGGCCCTGTGTCGCCTTTTAAGTTACCATAATCTCTTTCTCCATCAAGAAACCCACTAACCTGTCAATTGACTATTGTTATTTTCTTGGCAGATTTCTAAGGAACCAAACAGAGAAGAGGAAAAAAAATGAGATTGAGGAAGATCACCCACTTGTGACATGTAAGCGTCCCAATCTATCTTCGTATCTGAAACCAAACACTTATGCTATGACCAATCCACATTCATGCATACATACATACATACATATGTGTATTTGGGTGCGTGAGGGACAAAAAATCTTACAAGGGACATATGCAATGATGAGGGCGACGAGGACCGCATCGCAGAGGAGCAAAGCGAAAGCAAAAGCTACCTTAGGATTTTTGAATAGCTTGATATTTGAAGCCTTAGAACTCCGCTGCTGCGAGGGCTTCACCCGCCTCGCCGATTTGACCGCCATGGTTGAATCGTCCTTGGACCTGGAGCTACTGGAGCTCGAGACTCTGGTCAGTGGTCATCAACGTGCAAAAGCCAAAAGAAGGCCTAACCGTTAGATTTGAATACTAAGCACGATCTGACCTTGCTGAGAATCGGACCAGTTATTGGTGAACAGAAGCTCAGGCTCAATCAAACCAACAGCATAAGAGTTATGACTTGGCTGGCCCGAAAGTGAAATAAACCCAGAAGGTTAAGCCCAATATAGGCCCATTGTGGGGAGAAGGATGTGGAATGGACTCACTAGTTTTTTTAATTTTTTTAAATTTTATGGAAAGTGAAAATATGACCAACGAAAAAAGATGTGAGCTCGATGTACATTGATTGTTACTCTTTCCATGATAGCTTAAGTTTTTGGTCTAGTGGTGATTTTCACATGCATATCTTTTTTGTTTTTGTTTTTATAAAGTGATATTCTAAACTACTCTAATGCACGAGAAGAGAGATTGAACTCGAATGCAATAGAGCGGGTATACTACCTTAACCAACTATTCTAACCCAAATTTACAGTGTATGCCTTATTTTGTCCCACACCCTGAATAATAGGATTTCACATATGAGAGGATGTCGATTTCATACATTATTGGAGCCCTTAAACTTTTGAATACTAGTGGTTGTTTAACTGTGCAAATCACAATTTTATTTTTACTTAGCCAAGAATGTGAACGTGTTTGTTCCATGAACTCCAAATAGCGGGCTACGCTGTGGGGAGACTTGAGGTGGAGGAGAGAGAGAGAGAGAGAGAGAGAGAGAGAGAGAGTCAGTTGAGTTGAATTGTGTGTTTTGGATGAATACAAGTTGGACAAGAGTCATCTTCCCTCGCAATCTTATCCCGTGTGTAAGTCACCGAGACAAACCGACATTGTGGTTTTGGTTCTAACTCTCTAAGCCAAGCCACGTGGTGGTTGCACTCAACTTCAACATCCACAGAGGCACACAGCAACTAGCCAAATGTAAAACACCAACGAAACCATTGGAGCATTGCTGCTGCAGGCCCGTGCTTTCTACCATATCTACAATCTCTCTCACCCACGTGTATGTATTCCACCAAGCCATCCACTACTTGCCTCCTCCTCCGCCCACCTGTCTCTCCATTTTCCTACTTTCTCAAACTGATTTAGCCCCTTAAACTCGCTCTCCTCTATATAACCCCCACCTGAAATTCCTCCAACAGAAACCATACACAGAACAAACACACACACTCTCTCTCTAAAATATGGATTCCCAGAACCTCAAACAACGCAGAACAGACGATCCCGACACCGCTGCCACCACCACCACCATGAACAAGAGCAATTACAAAAGCAAAAAGGATATGAGGATGGACATGGCCAAACGCGGCCTTAGATCATTGGCCGTGGCGGTTGCAATCCCTGTCTCTCTCCACCTGCTTGCTATTTACTTGGGCTCCACCGACAACTACCCCACCGGCTCCTCCAAGCCCTTCTGGTTCCCACCCTTGTGGGCCCTGCGCTTCATTTGCCTGGCTTCCAGTTTCTTGATGGGTCTCTCGGCTTGGCTTGTGTGGGCTGACGGTGGCTTCCACAAGAATCCCACGGCTCTGCCTCTTTATCTGGCCCAGCTAGGATTGAATTTGATTTGGGATCCGATTGTGTTTGGGGCAGGAGCGCCTTGGGTCGGGTTGCTGGTGTCCATGGGGATGTTTGGGACTATGGTTGCCTGTACTCGGGTGTTCAAGAATATCAATCCAGTTGCAGGTGATCTGATGAAGCCCACTTTGGCATGGGTTGCCTTTTTGGCCATTGTAAATCTTAAGCTCGTGTTCCATTGAAAATTTCATGTACAAAGCTTTAGTATCTTGACATATACGGTGTTGTTGTGTAAGCATCTCTCAATATGATGATTATGAGCTTGATGTGTTCTAGACTTGGCCCCGTTTGAGATTGTTTTCTCTTTTCTCCAGCGAAAATCTTTAATTATGCAAAACAACAAAGTAAATTATAATAGTGATGCAATGAGATCTTCTGATAATAGGGTCCATCTCATTTTGCATACAGTTTTAATGGCTCTATGAACTTCACCAGTTCATCAAAATTGTAAAATTGAGATCAAATCATTATCAGAATTATACACAAAATCACGAACAACTTCAACAACCGAAAAAAAAATTCATTCATGCTGATTTTTTAAAGAGTGATTTATGCACTAAGCTTCTTGCTCAATCCTACTACAAGAAAGGCAACCTTGTACGTCCATCCAAGCTGAAACTGAGACTAAAAATTGGACACCAATGCTAAGTTGGTCCCATAAAGGATTCATCTTGGTCACTGGAATCTTGGATAATCTGCTTCCCTCAGCATCTTTTCCAAATTGCCTCCATTTGCAAATCACAGAGATTAGACAGTCCCAGTGAAACCTACCAATACTAAGTGCTTTCCCAGTGCAATCTGATCCTCAATTTCAATCCCGCAGACACATTTTCACCCACAAATGTGACAGATGTGCTACATAGGAACCAGGTTTCCTCCACAGTGATCGAAGTTCCAAGTCCTACCACCACTAACGTATTTGATGACCAAAAGGAATTGGAAAAAAGAAAATATTCTGCTGGTTATTAATGACCTAGACCTACTCAACTTGGCAAAGCTTCCTCAGGGTTATGGAGATTCTCCTCTTCTGATTTAGTTCCTTCCCTTCCCACTTCTGAAATCCAGGCATGCGGTTAATCTCGTGCTTCCAAAGGTACCTTGCTTCTCCTGACATAAAAATTAGGGACCCTGGGGTAAGATAAACAGGAATCTTGGCCATGGGCGGATCCTTTTCACCATCCATTAAAAAGCCCCTGCTTGTTCCATCAACTAGACTGAAATGCATCACGCATGATGACTCCAGGGAGAGAATGGCAATTCCATCTTCAAATCGCATAAGGTCAATGTGTGCACAGATCCCCTGCACAAAAATGCCGGGAGGAGGGGTGATGTCAACCTCACTTGTTGTTCTAGTAGCAGTATATCAAATGCACATAGTTGATGGTAAAACAAATGGTTGAAACTTTAATTATTTTGAAGAATACAGTATTATGCTCATTAGGAAGACATAAAGCAATGTTTACTTCAATATTTTAGATAGAAATCAACATCTGGGGCTAAAAATAATAATTTCTCATACCTCACCTGGTTGGTAAGAATTTAGAATTAGTTGGTCGAAGAGTGGCTCTCTGCAGAAAAGATCTGATGGAAATGAACACTCATTCTCTTTCACATTATCAGTACTTCCCAATACTATAGGTTCAAGAACAAAGTCACTCGCAAGTACAACCTTGCGAATAGAATGCGAAAGCTCAGCTGCCCATGATGGAAGGTCTCCAAATCTCATAGCCTACAGGGAAAGGAAATTCTTTCAGTTGGCTTGGCTAGTGGGATGGATGATATTCAATTGGCTTATGTATGCATCACTCTTTCTCTTCAATACAGGTGATCAGCAAATTTGACAACCAAACTAGTATCAGCAAATCCATACCAAAAACAAAGGACAAAGCTTATATTCCTTGTCATCTATCTTAACTTTTTATTTGATAAAGCAGTTAGCATACATTTCATATACAGTTTGCCAATTGGGGTAGTAATTGAAATGCTTTTCATATACAGGCTAACCAGATTTTGCATATCAAAATCCCATCTTCCCCATTTAATTTTATGCATTTCAATAAAGAAATGCACCAGGCCAATCCATAATTTGCATCCTAAATGTGTATGCATATGGGATTATGCGCACCTGATTGTGCGAGGCTTGAGTGAACCATCCTTCTGCAACCACAAGTTAATAAAAGCCACTACATATGAGATTATTGCAGACAACACCACCAAGCATACATATTTAGTTCACTTAACAAGTTAAACTAATCTTGAAAATTCAAAAGAGACTATGAGTGAGAAGGAGACGCACCGTTCTGGATTGTGGAGAGCAAGGAAGACTGGCGTTGAGGAGGGAGGAAGTCTCTGCACAACCACAACCCTTTGATTTCTTTGATTGGTTCCCAGGAATGGCTTGGGTCAGATCCATCTCCCAATTCCAAGTCCTCGCCGTCCGATGAGTCGCCGAACACTTGCCTCAGAATTTCCTCGTTGGCAGCATCCATTTCCTCGTTGTAATTTTGAGCAGGCAAAAGCTAGTAATTTTAATAACAAAAAGTCATTTTTTTATCTCCGTAATTTACCTGTCTAATCACTTTGAATTGAAATTACCATAATTGAAAAACCACATAAATAAATAAAATTTGAAAAATCCAACAGAATCAAAAATGACTTTTTGCACCGTTGATCTGATGTAATGTTAAACTACTTTAAACCACTGATTTTGACGACTGGTTTGTCAAAGAACCGCTCGTACGGTACGCAACGTTGCGCAGTATCCTTAGCCTCGTCGTAGGTGATTACTGATTGGATGAATCAAACAGCAGACGCCTCGGCGAGCGTGCCACGCCAAGTGGATTGCATTTGCATAGCCCTTCGTGCCATGCACAGAACAGTTCACCCAGCACATCGACACGTACCCGTTGCAGTGTCATCCTAGAGGTCCACGTGTCACCATCCTGTATGATGACCCCATGCTGCCCTCGCTTCTTCTCAGCCGTCCATATATTCCTACCAAGTACCAACAGAGGAAGACTTCCCCGGGAAATCCTCCCGTTGACACATTTGACCGTATCCACGGATTCAAGAAGCGCCACGTGGCAAAAATATCTCATCCTGACCGTAGATTTTCTTGGAGATTGTCGCCCAAGGTTGGGCTCCTTATAAAGACGGAATAGTTGCAACGCTTCCCTTCGTCTTCCTCGTTTCAATTCAAAGAGTGATTCAGAAGGTTTTCTCCTGAAAAGGCATCAAAACTTTATACACAGAGCGAAATGGCGGATTCAGAAGCTAAGCAGACAACAGAAACGGTAAACACTCTCTCTTCGTCTTTTGTATTTTCTTGTGTATGAGCTTCCTTCTGCTTGGTTTGAAAACGCTCCGTTTTCCGGCAAAAATCGATCAATAAGTTGATTTTGTGTTTTGTTTTTTTAATATCGTATGTGGGATCTTGAACGAAGGTGCAAGTGAATGAGAAAAATCTCAAGTATATGGAGTTTGTTCAAGTGGCGGCGATTTACGTCGTGGTGTGCTTCTCGAGCCTCTACGAGTATGCAAAGGAAAACTCCGGTCCACTTAAACCGGGGGTTCAGACCGTGGAAGGCACCGTCAAAACCGTAATTGGACCGGTCTACGAGAAGTTCCACGACCTTCCCTTCCAGCTGCTCAAATTTGTCGATCGCAAGGTCAGTCTAATTCAGAAACGAAAACCCTAGATTTTGCCGCCTGTTCATTTCTTGATCGTGATCACGTGGTTTGCAGGTGGACGAGTCCTTGAGCGAGTTGGACCGTCGCGTGCCCTGTCTTGTGAAGCAGGCGTCGAGCCAAGCCCTATCGGTGGCTCAGAAGGCTCCGGAGGTGGCTCGAACCGTGGCTTCGGAAGTCCAGCAAGCCGGCTTGGTGGACACGGCTAGGAACCTCACGGTGAGCGTGTACGCTAAATACAAGCCAGTGGCTGAGCAGTACGCGGTGTCGGCTTGGCGCTCACTGAATGGGCTCCCGCTGTTTCCCCAAGTGGCTCAGATAATGGTCCCTACCGTGGCTTACTGGTCGGAAAAGTACAATGAGGCTGTTGGTTACACGGCCGACAGAGGCTACTCCGTGGCGGCGTATCTGCCGTTGGTTCCGACGGAGAGGATTGCCAAAGTGTTTGATGAAGCCGAGAATGGCCCTGCTGTTTCGACTAGTGGTGGAGCTGTTGCTATGGAGCAGTGACAACCGTTGATTTGGGTGGTTCTTACGGGTTTATCTTTTTTATGTGAGTTTTGTTTTGGGCCCGTTTTCCCTGGTCTTGAATTGTAAATTCAAGTGGTAAAACAGTATGGGCTGCAAGAAAATTTTGGTTGGGTTTCGTTTAGCATAAATTTTGTTGTAGTTTTATTTTAACCGTGTTCTTTAACTAATAAATTTTGTTGAACTTAAGTTATTGAAAGCAGTTTAAGTGATCTAATACAAGCAGTTCCAATCCAAGTTGTATTAAGCAGCAGAAATAATTTGAAATGCATCTAAGTGAGAACCCAACTGCAATTTACTTCCAGGAAAGCAACAACAAAATTCAAAACTTCTCTTCGTGTTGAAATCACATAATCCTCGATCAGATTCATAACAGCAACATCTTATTGAACAAGTGAAACAATGGTAAAACTAAATTCCCCTCCCTCAAGGTGGTTCCATCTCATTTTTTTTTAACAATAAAGTGATAGGAAACTCCAGATCAAAACAAATTTAAGCATCATTCAACAAGATCATAAGATCGACCTCATAAAATAAAATAAAAACATCATCTAATGGAAACATATGATGAGTAAATAAAACATAATCTAGTAGATTGAGTAATTCTCACTGGCTCCGGGCCAGATAGTGTTGCATATGGACCTAACAATCGGAAGAACAGCCACGAGCGCAATTTGAAGTTGTTCAGAGCTGCTTGTTCTAACAGAAATCTGTCCACTGAGCTTGTTGTTCACTCCTGCACGAACAGTCATCTTGTAGTTTCGCCCAAGGGAAAACTGGGACACAAGATTTACCATCAAGGCCAAGTCACCCCTATACTTCACTAGGGACAGACCAACTGAGGATTGATCTTGGCCAATTGGATAATCTGCTTCCCTAAGCCGCATCTCCAAATTCGCTCCATGTACCGATTCGCCCTGCGATCGGACAGTCCCAGCTGTACCAACCAATATCACACGCTTGCCAAGTGCAATCTGGTCCTCAACTTTGAGTCCAGTGGACACACTTTCACCTAAAAATGTCACAGCTACTCCGGCACCTGTCTTGTTCCTCTTGAAATTTTTGAATTTGGTGTCTCCTCTGACAATGTATGCAAATTGCTTTCCAATGTTTTGAATGTCAAAGCCTACCATACTTGATCCATTCTCCCCATGCTTAGCAGCAACTGAGGAATCCAAATGCATAGTGAAATATTTCTTATCCTTAGTAAGCTGAACAGTAACAGCTGCCGGAAAAGAATTAGCAATGGCTAGACTTTGTTCAAGGTTGACACCATCATACCCGCAGTCGTGGTCCCACCCTTGGACATCCAATACTGCCCTTGCCGATAACTGAGAAGTTGAATCCAATAAGCGGTACCTGTAAGCTGGATTTTCACTATCAAAAGAAGGCGGCAGAACCATATCAGGTAAAGGTACTGGAACAGCTGCTGGACCACCATTTTCTGGATCTTCTTCACCCAGATAACCATAATCATCTGCACTAACCTTACCCTTCTTCTTCATTTCTTTCATTCTTCTCAACTCTTCTCTCCACATCTTCTTCTGGAGGAGCTTAACCCTATAATCGTACTCCTCAGTGTACGCCTTCCTCTGCTCTTTGCTAAGCTTAGCAATCTGAGCTTTCTTGAGAGGCTTGAATGATGGAAGCTGATCATACTCATCCTCTTCTTCCTCTTGATCAGAATCGGACAAGTCATCCAAGTCGATGTCTGAATCAGCATTCTCTTGATCAGCAGACAGCTTTGGATGGGGACGAGGCTGCAACAGCCAATTCAACAAGTATGGAAGAGGAGGTGAACGGGAACGGAAACCAAAGAGCTTACGGTTATCAAATGATTCCTGAGGTTTTGAGAGATTAGTCGCCTCAGATAAAATCTTCATAGAGTAGCTTAAAAGCAATAGCTGGGGTCTCCAACTTTGACCATTAGGGAGCACTTTCTGACCATCTCTATTCTTCCGACAAGAGGGGTGGTTCTCTACAAGACATATTGGACTTATCATACTTGGACTCATAAACCTTAGATCACCAACAGCTTGTCCAATGGTCTGCTGGAGGATCTGAGACCGCTGAGCAACAAACAACTCATAATTCAGAGGGGAACCTGATGGTCCATCAGGAGGAGCAGAAGCGCCATGGGTTAGAGTGACTATGGTACTTCTCCAAATTGAAGGACCAAAGGCACTAGTAATTGATCTCAATAATGGCACATCATTTAGATCCCTACTTTGGGTATCCAACCGATCCACATAGAGGACAATATCTGGGGGGCATTTTTTCGTGAACTTCTGTACAAAGGATAAGATTTTACGATTTACATTCTGTTCCATTGCAGCAGATTTAAGACCTGGTGTATCAAAAACCCTAATCTTGACTCCATCGACCACTCCAACAATTTCTTTGACAGTAGTTGTTGCAGGTCCAAATGCATAAATTGGGGTCTTTTCTTCACCAAAAATTGAATTTATAGTAGCACTCTTCCCAACACCCGTTTTGCCAAGAACCAGTATGTTCAAGGAGAAATTCAAATCATCTTTCCCCTCTGCTTCAAGCTGGAGAGCTGTCATCTTCGCAGCATCGGGGCTAAATTCTCGACTGTTTTGCCTCCCCGAAAGAAGAGCTAGGCGGTATAGAACCTGCCTAGCTACTGAATCTTCTGTAGAAACACCTAATCTCTGAACAAGCCTCAAGAATTGAACCCTTATCTGTTGAAACTTTTCCAGTTTCGCTTTCTCTTCATCACTCAAGTTGTTCTCAGATTCTCCCCCAACTGTGACATTTGAAGATGTAAAGAGATTAGAATTGTTTGGTCGTGAAGCAGGTTTCAAAGAGCGGATTGAAGATCCCAAACCAGCAGGACGCTCAATGGAGAAAAGCCGGGATCCATCTGAGGTGGTAATTGTAACATTGCCACCATCTGAGGGAGCGGCTGATGATGCTTTCAGAAGAGCTGCCAGTGAAGCAGCATCAAATAACTCTTTTCCACCCCCTTCCTCGTCAGTGTCCACTTCTTCATCCGAGTCTGTGACAATCTGGCCATCAATTCTCTGTGAATGATCATGATAACTCTCAGCACCTGAGTAAGAACCAGTACCTGATCCTCGTTCCAATTCTTCCAAGAATTGTTTATCAGCTTCAGAGCTTCCAAAGATCATACCTTCGTTGTTACCATCTGCTATTGAACCTTCATTCTCCCCTTCATCATCTTGGAGATCCTTATCATCATCATCATCATCATCTTGAAGATCCTTATCATCATCTTGAAGATCATTATCATCATCTTCGGTTTCTACCTTTATCTCTCGGTCCAAAATGGAATTTGCATTCACCGATTCATTGCCACCTTCATCCAGGAAATGCTTCTTCTGAACTTCCTCTTCTAGCTTTATTTCTTCGTTAGTGGAACTCGGTTCCACAAACTCAGGGGCCAGAGATTTTACAGAGACTGCGGCTTCCAATTCATCCACTTGATCATGTACACCAAAATTAGAATTAGCTGGTCTTGCCTCATAAGCCGGTTCATGTTGTGCTAAATCAGAAGCACAGTTCACACTTTGGGTTTCAGCTCCATCCCCTACAAAAGGTTCGTCACCTGACACCACTTCTACTTCATCAGTATCTAGCTCTGTCGTGAGCCCTTTCTGTCTAGTTTCAGAATCAGATTTTAGTTCATCTTCTCTTTCTGGCCTCTTCTCGAAACCAACTTCATCAGCACCAGCAACAACATCTTTCTGTCCATGAACTTCCACATTCCCAGAATCAGCAACTGCCACTCTGTCAGACTCGGAATCCACACCATCCTTTTCAGCCAACTTATCATCAGCTAGTTCTACAATCAAAGAGTTCTCTTTCTCATCAACACCACCCAAAACTGTACTGTCTTCTTCAACCACTCCACCATTCTCTTTACTCTCTATTTCAACTTCTGATGTGCCATTGAGTACATCGCCTTCCTTAGACTCTACAGCCTTCTTATTTTCTATTTCAGTCACCTCCAATTGCGTCTCCGGCACCGAACTTCCCTCAACCACAGAGCCTACACCCTCAACAAATTTCGATTTCTCAAGCTCCTTATCTACTTCACCGCCTACCAAGGCATCAACAACATGCCCTTGGCCACCACTTACACCATTTTCTTTCACCAATTCACCAAAATTTGCATTCTTGCCCGAACCAGTATCCACCAAAATCTCACCGTTCGTTCCCAAGTTATCCACAGAACTCTCACCCCCAACAGTCTTCGAATCCCTATCAGTAACAAAAGACTCCCTGACCACATCCTCAGCCCCCAAAACATCATATTTCGAATCCCCAGCATCATCCTCGCCATCATCATCATCATCCACTGAGACCTTGGCAATCGGCCTCTGGCTACTGGGATAGAAAAATTCAGAAGAATTGACAAACTTGACTGGGGAATCTTCTTCCCCTGCAATAGCTTTAACTACGGTTTCTTTATCTAAGCCTCTCACAAATGCCCTCTCGGAATCAAAATCCTCTTCCCCACTCACAAACCCCTCAGTCTCAGACCCACCATCACTACCGTCACCAGGCCCACCATTAAATTTCTCGTCATTATCTGTTTTCGAAACATGGGTTTTTGGTAAATCATCAACATCAGAATACTGTGGGGGAGAAGAAGCGGAGGTTGGAGAGGAGAGGGAAGAACCTGATGAGTTTGTGAGGTGCTGAACCTCTTCTAAAGCAGAAAGCTTGGAGGCGTCCATGGAGGCTGTGACTGAGAGAAGATAAAGAAAAGGGGTTTTGGGTTTGGTTTCGCTGCACTCTCAAGAGTGACGAAGCGAGTGTTTGTTTCGGGATTGGGTTGTGAGGAAGAGTGAATGGAAGGGAGGGGAAAGGAAGGGACAGAGAGTGGGGAGATAAGGTTTTAGAGTCGGGAAGGATACCTCACGGGTTGGGTTGGGTTGGCTTTTCCCAACTTCCTTGTTTGTTGTAGAGATGGTCCGGGCTGGGAGTTCCATTCGCTGTTCATTCCCCTGCTAAAATTACGAAATAGTCCTTTCTCTAGATTTTTCTTTTTCCTTTCTTGTGTTTTTTTTTTTTTTTTTGCCAGATCTTTTTCCTTTCTTGTTACATCTTCCTTTTATTAGTTGCCAACTAATGAGAATTGTAAACCTAATTTTTCTGCCTTTCAGAATTGCAATCACTAGAGGAGTCTTGATGAGAAATTATTGTATGGTAACGTAGTACGAATATGTGGTATAACTTGTTTATGAGCGGATGGCGAAGTTGATATTTCTCACTTTAAGGGCCAGTTTGGCATTGTTGTGCTGTGAAAATAATCACTGTCAGATTTGCTGTGTGAGAAATCAGCTGTGAGATAAAGCAGTTTGGCGTTTGGTAAAATTTTTGTTAAAAATGTTGTTGGTATTGATTTTATGCATAATCAGAAAACGATTGCCACATAATCATTAAACCCAGCGCCTCTTCGAAACTGATTCCTGAATAATCAGAAAATGAAAGCACCTCATTAGCTGCTTTCCTTTATAGTTTTCTCTCACAGCAATTTTTAACAATAAGTGATTTTCTCACAGTTTACCAAACGGGTTGGACTTCTCAAAATTTTAAAAAAATCACTTATTACCCCACATAAGCAATGCCAAACGGGCGTATAATATTAATAAATATCCACTTATTATATCACATATGGCCGAAATATGTCATCTGGTCATACTACAATACCACACAACCAATATATTTCTAAATAAACTAAAATGTTGAAAAATGATTCATTTATATTTACTACAATAAAATAATTGTATATAATAATTTTGACTTGTTTAGCAATTTTTTTATAATGATTAAAAGCATTTCGTGAAATCAATTCCTTTCTCATATTTGGTAAGTCCGGGCATAGAAAATAGTTGCATAGGCACATAGAAAAGTAGGGGGAAAGTTAACCCTCCTCCCTCCTTGGGTTTTATTTTCTCTCCTCATGTGAAAGTTTGGAAAAATTAGCCAACATTAAATACACATTTTTTATTGTCCCCATTAACAATTTATAATTACAATATAGCATTAAATGCATTCTTTTTTTATTTGATTTCATATGGGTATAATTAGAAAATTAAACAAACTTTGTTTTACATTCATATACAAACCAAACATGTAAAAGGAAATAAAGTAATATTTCCAGGTTACTTTCTCAAAATTACCAAACATGAAAAAGTAATCTTCCATTTCCCATCCTGTGGGAAAAGACATGAGAATTTATTTCCCGTCAAATATTTTTCATAAACCAACGAGGCCTAAGTGGTTTAAAGCGATTTTATGGAGAAGTACATGAGAGGTGCTTCTGCCCAAAATCACTTCAAGTGATTATCGAGAAATACATGGGAGGTGGTTCTCCTCATAAATGATTATGGCCTATCTAAAATCACTCTCAAATGAGCCATAAGAGTACTTCCGACTAACAAAAGAACTCATATCAATACCCATTTGAATAAGTGATTTATGTTATTGTTTCGTTGGTGGTGTTATTTCAACTCAAATCTTATATTTGTGATGTTTAAACAAATGATTTTCGTACAAATAAAAATAAAAATGGAAAAAGTTGAAAATATCTAGATCAAACAGCCAAAAGAAAACAAGTAATTGTCAGGATTAGGGTTTTCCTTGCATCTGTCAATACTAGTTGGACTGCTCATTGTTTGTTTGCATTTGAAGGATAACGTTGTGGAATGAGGATTGGGTTGTTGTAGAGTTTGTTGGTTGTCTACGTTTTGTTGTTTTTCTGGTCACTACGTGTTTCCGCTTGCTCCCTCTCATTCCTCATCGGCTCATCATCTACAATGGATGGCCCAAACTCTGTTAGCCTCTCTCAATTTACACATAACTCCACCTTCCACATTCACCCAAAACGTACAAAAAAATATGTTTAGAGAAAGCCCTCTTTTTTATACCTTTAAAAAATAATAATAATAACTTTAAGATACGGGCCATGACCAACAAAATTTGGTGCTGCCAAAAATTGGGTTGAGCTACAAATCGGTAGCCCACATGGGTTGAGTATATACTGTACTGAAACAAGTAGGCTCAGTTAGGCGTTGATGGCCCATTCAGTGGCCTAATCTCATTAACCCAACCTCGCTTCCCAGAAAGAAACCAAATTTTTCTTTTTCTTTTTTGGCAAAAAATGGCAGGTTATTTGTTAATTGTGTTATATTTATATAGTAGTGTGATTATGGAAAGGATGCGTCGATAATATGTCGATATCATTATCGTCCCAAACAATAACGTTCAACCATATTATCGGTATAATGTCAACGTGTATTTTTTCATTACACATTACAAATTTTTTTCCCATGTATTGATTTATCTAGCAAATTCCAGTTTCATGGTTGTGACATAAGATTTCTACAAGGCATCTGCAAGTTTGCCCAAAACGATTAAATAACATTGGCTACGTCCCTTTGTGGCAGCACCAAGAGCAGTAAGAAAATGGATATAATCTGATGTGGCAGATGAGAATGATATGGGGTTTTGCTAATGATTAGGTTAATAAAAACAAAAACCTATGCATGATTAAGTCTGCGTGATTCCTTCTTCCTTGCCCACTTTTCGAAGGTACATGTGATTGATCTTTTTCAAAGTCCAACAAGCATACTTTATATTTTCAATTAAATTAATCCACTCCCTAATTTTTAACCTTTTTTGAGTGGTGGGCAGCCAATTGACTCGCCAATACATTATGCATGACTAAATAAATAAATAAGAACTCGATCAACTTTGGATTTGCGAAGTAAAATCTACCAAAATAATTAAAATGGAATAACCAAATCCTAATCCCATCAACATCATCAACATCTATACAAAATAATATATATACACACCGAGTTCCAACAACTTACAAAACAAATGTACCAAAATATGAACTTACAAATTAAAGTGCATATTTTAATAGATATTCATGCTCATGACTTTAAATTCTTGCGGACTCGTCCGCATATTCTTCTGTTTACAGCCTTCCAGTAGTATGAAAAGAAGGCAAGTGGATCAGAAAGCAAGTTGCATATTTGAAAGGCCAGAAATCACAATTTAGTCTTGTAATTTCAATTTTGAAAATTAGGGATATGTGAAATTAGAGAGGTAGACGAAAAAGAATGCCAATATTTTCGAGTTTAGTACATAAGTTACGTGCATATTTTCGAGTGTTTGTTTTATAGGTTCTTGGCATAGTTCATGCATCCGTGCATAATTGATGAAGTTGATCATGCAAATTGCAATCATTTGGTTTTGGTGTGACATGTTGTGTGTGGCTAGTTAGTCGCATAGCTTATCACTTGGGAATTTTTAAGGTACGACCTAATAAATTGATGTGGTTTGGGGCACTGGTTAGCTGAACTTGAACCTATGCCATCCTCTTGTCGACCTATATTGCAAGTTGCAACTTGACAAGTAGAAACTTCTTAGGCTGACTGTGCATCACAAAAACGACAATGAAACTTAGGTTCATTATCTTAACAAATATTATGGAAATTAATTTAAAATAAATTTATATTTATAATTTAGACTAACTCCCTTGCACAAATTCAATGTCTAGGTCAATATTTACGAGGTTAATAAAGGGAAAAGAATGAAGAAGTTGCCGTAGTGAAATAGTAATTTAACATCTTTTTTTTGTTAGTGTAATTTCACTTATTAGTAAAAAGAAATTAGTAATTAGCACCAAAAAATGAATTTTCTTATCCTTTTGCCGAAGTTCACATGGAAACTTCATCAAATCAAAATCCTAAACAATTTCAAAACGAAATCTCTATGAAACGTGAAACGTTCGGAAGTGAGTTCTTAAAACTGTGAAACTTTCTCTCTAACTAGTTTAGAGCTTCCAAGTATAAATTTAAATTCCAATAAAATTCAATAATTTTGAACCCAAAACTAAAAGAGATCCCTTCCTACTTCCTCCACCGCTTCATAACCTTTTCCCCCATTTGTCCTCTCTCTCTCTCTCTCTCTCTCTCTCTCTCTCTCTCTCACAAACCAAACCATATAAAAGAGAGGGGGAATGAAATAAACAAATAAAAAGCACACACCAACACCAAATTTTTTCTTATAACTGGTATATCCTTCAATCAATCAATCATTCATTCACACCCTTCTCCATCTCTGTTTCTCTCTCTGCACCAACACCCTGTTTGGATCAGAGACGAAGACACAGCTCGAACTCGAGCATCAACATGGTTGAAACCAGACGCAGCTCTTCTTCCAAACGCGCCCTATCTGCCTCCCCTCCCCCCAACCCCAAACGTTCCAAGGTATCGTCTTTCAATTCATTTTTAGGGCTGTAACTGAATCTCTGTGTATGTATATATGGGTTTTGTCTGAGTGTACGCGAATTCTCTTGCATGTACGATTTTTTGTTCCAAGATTTGTTTTTTCATTTTGGGTTTCCAATGCTTGATCGGTTTTCGGTGAAACCCTAGGCGTCTGATGCTTCGTCGTCCAACAACGGAGTTAGGAGCGGGCCACCGGCGGAGCCCTTGGGTCCGATAAAGGAATCTGGGTCCCAACCTCCAGAAATTGAGCTCCGATCCTCTGATCCGCCAAGCACTGATTCGTTGAAGGCCGTTAACGGCTCTGATGCCACCGTGTTCGAGAGATCTCCCGATGTCGTGGCCGAAGGCGAGGCCTTGGTTTCGCCGCAGCCCTTGGGTACAAATCTTGCGCTTTCCTTGCATGCTTGTTTGTATCTGGATTTCGATTGCATGAAGGTTTAGGGTTTGAATTTTTGTTTGTGCTGGGGTTTTGGGTTTCATTTTTTATTTCGGTTGTTGGGGTTTTCAGGGGAGACTGCAGTCCGTGCGGGGTTGAAGCGGTCTAAGAAGCTTCCAAAGAAGACTACAAAATCAAATTCGAAATCAGCTTGGGGAATGCTTATTTCCCAGTGCTCTAAGGTGGGGTTTGTTGCTTATTTCCCCCCTCCTGTCTTTTGTTATCCGTTGATTTCTTAGGAAAGATCCAAAGCAAAATTTGTAGGTTATTGTAATTATACAAGGCCATATAATACATAAACTTTCATTCTGTTATTCTTGATACTCATTGTTTGGCTAAAAGGGTTCTAAACAATGATAACACACAATAAAGATGGCTTTTCGGGTATTTTTTTCCCAGTAATTCGACAGAGATGGCTTTTCTGGTTCGTATTATTTTGTTATGAATTTTATTACCTCACAGGTCATTTCTATATAGCATGTTAGGTTTTGTTAAATGTAAACCAGTTGCATGCAGTCATATAATTTTTGCATTACATGACACAGTGGCTGGGCGGACAAGTTTTATCTATGCGCCTACACAAGAGTGGTGAAATGGTGAAGGGCAAAGCTGGCGTGGATTAAATGTGTTATGTTCCATATACACATCTTCCACCACCCTCCCTCACCCTTCTTTGTCTAAAAACAAAAATTGACAATGTTGCCATACGAGAGAAGCAATGTTTTCTCTGAATGTTTGATTGTACTACTAATTATTTTCCCCATAATCGAAGAACATGCTTTTATATTTATTTATGAAGTTTATGTGAAATTTAAGTGCCAAAGAAGTTTCTTTTTGCGTTCGTTCATGTTGTGCTACTAATGTTATCGAGTAGCAAGCTGTTGATTTTTATTTATTTATTTTGATTTTAATAAGAATGCTTCCTACTTGGTCAAGATGTTCTCTTGTTATTTTGAACTAATTTTACGTTTGTTTCTAATTTCTTTGCCAGAACCCGCACCTGTTCATTTGTGATACTGTTTTCACTGTCGGTCAAAGTCGTGATTGCAATTTATGTCTTAAAGACCCATCCATTAGTACTACTTTGTGTAAACTGAAGCATGTTAAGGTATTGCCTTCCATATAGCTTCTACTAAATTCTGACTGGTTATATTAGTGAGTACACTAGGTTTGTGAAAAAATAACTCTTGGCTGATATTATTTTCTTTTTTCTTCAAATATTTTGAATTTGCTTAGCGTGAAGGTTCATCCGCTGCAGAATTAGAAATTACAGGGGGTAAAGGTGATGTTCAAGTAAATGAGAAGATTTATCAGAAAGATTCGAAGGTGGTTCTTAGTGGAGGGGATGAGGTTGTTTTCAGTTTGTCTGGAAAACATGCTTATGTATCCTTTTTGCTGCAGTACAGCCTAGAGTAGTCATTATGACATATATAATGTTGTGTTTTGGTGTTAATCCCTTCCCTGAAACCCCGCTCTTCCTTTGCAGTTTCTTATTGTATGTTGTATTTTTCAATCTAATGCCACCTCTTATTATGTTCAATTGGTTCCTTGACGTGGAATAAGATTTTCCAACAGCTGACCAATGATAATAATATAGCTGCTCAGGGCATTCCTTCAATTAGCATTTTAGAAACTCAGAGTACTCCAGTTAATGGGATACATATTGAGGCAAGATCAGGGGACCCCTCTGCTGTTGATGGGGCATCCATATTAGCGTCAATGTCAAATGGGCCAAATGACTTGTCGCCCCTTCCAGAACCTGCTAAAGCTGGTGACAATCTGCAACAAGATGCAGAGATGCCTTCTCTTCCTTCTGGTTGTGGAGGGCCAGATGATCATACTGCAGACATTGAGATGAAGGATACAACTAACACTAATGATCAAGTTTCAGGTGATAAAGATATTGTTCAGTACCCTGACACTGCCGATGAAAACCCCAATGTTGATAGCCTTGCATTGGATATGGATACTGAAACTGGAAAAGTCCCTGGGGAAGCTTATCAACTAAGACCACTTTTCCGAATGTTTGGCGGTTCTTCTAGTACAAACTTTGACTTAAGTGGCAGCATTTCCAAGATACTTGATGAGCAAAGGGAAATCAGAGAACTTCTCCATGATTTTGATCCTCCCATTTTGATATCAACTAGGCGACAAGCTTTTAAAGAGAAACTACAACAAGGAATTCTAAATCCTGATGATATTGAAGTCTCATTTGAAAGTTTCCCGTATTACCTAAGGTGCATCATTTGCCTTTTGCTTGTTGATTATGTCATGATATGATACTGAAGTAACTTCCCTAATTGCATGTGATTTGTTTCAACTATCTTTCCTTTTATTTTCCTTTCATATATAGAAAGATCATATCCATTATCTGTGCTCCCTATTCTATGTTGGACCCATTGATGATTTCCTGTACTCACAGCTTTACTCGTTTTGTTTAATGATTTTTGTACTTATTTCATTTTGCATTTTAACAGTGATACTACAAAGATTGTTTTGATTGCCTCCGCCCACATTCATTTGAAGTGTAGTGAGTTTGCAAAGTATACCTCATTACTCTCTACCGCAAGCCCGCGTATATTATTATCTGGTCCTGCAGGTATCTCTGCCATTTTCTTTTATCACATAGGCTTGTAATTCTGTGGTTTATAAATTCTATGATGTTTTCCTTTGCTTTCCTTGTCAATCCGTTATGTTTATTATTATTATTTTGTAGGCTCTGAGATATATCAGGAAACCTTGGCAAAAGCACTTGCGAAACATTGTGGTGCTAGATTGCTAATTGTCGATTCTCTTCTCCTGCCTGGTGTATGTTCTTTCATATCCCCATTTGATTGCTGTTTAACTAGAATCATCTTTGTTTTTCAAGTTTGCATTTCTCCTCTTCTTGTTTTCTAAATTTAGTTTTTATTGGAGTTTTGCTTCGTCATTTCAGTAATCAAAGTTTGTAATTGTACATTTAAAAAAATATTTGTCTTAATTTACTTCTAAATAAATGCAGGCACCAGTGCCCAAGGAAGCTGATTCTGTTAAAGAAGTATCAAGGCCTGAAAGAGTTTCCGTGTTTGCTAAAAGAGCAGCTCATGCTGCTGGATTAAAGCATAAGAAACCAACCTCCAGTGTTGAGGCCGAAATTACTGGTGGATCCACTGTGAGTTCTCAGGCTCCACCAAAGCAGGAGACTTCTACTGCATCTTCTAGAGGCGTTACATTTAAACAAGGCATGATTTTTTTCTTAAAATGTTAGGGCCCGTTCGGTAACGTTTTCGGAGAATGTTTTCAGAGAATGAAAACAAGAAAACGAATTTGCATTTTCAGGAAATGAAAATGCCTGGTAGTACAATTTGAAATAATAATGTGAGTTATTTTTATGAAAACATTTCCCATGAGAATGAAAACAACTTTTTTATGTTTTCTACGAGTACACTTGAACTTGTTTTCATTTTATGAAAACATTCTCAGTGTTTTCTGTTTTTGGGCCACCGATCGTGTTTTTGCCTCATTTTTGTTCTCTGAAAATGAAAACAACCCCTTAAAATGTTACCGAACAGGCCCTTAACCATCTAGTTTCTTACTTATTGATTTATTGATTCCCAGTTGTAACTTGACACTTTCTCAGTCTGAGTTGCTAACTCTTGTAATCTATGCAGGTGATAAGGTAAAATTTGTGGGTGCCATATCTGCTGGGTCTCCTCTTCAGAGTTGTCCTTTAAGGTACTTGTTTTGCATGATGGTAAAAAATGTTACACCTCTGACTAACTTGGATATTCGTAAATGGCATGTGTATGTATATGCCATTTGCTGAAGCAAGGAGAGGGTCTGGTGTGCTTCAATGTATGACATGGGGCATCTCTTTGAAACTGCCATCTTTCCTCTTCCATTTATTTCATTTTTTACTTAATTATGTATCTTAAGAATTTATTACCACTGGAATCTAAACTGAGAGAATGATGGCGGCGTAACTAAGAGTTCTAAAATTTTTGTTTTACTTGGCAATGCCGTGGCAAGTAATTGTAAGTTGCCCCCCCGGTTGGGGATAAGGTGATGCATATGAAATTGCTTCTCTGCTGCCATTCCAGTCTGTGGAAAGTTTTTGTAGCAGTCTTTACCCAAATATTATTTTCCCAATTGAAAAAAGTTTTAATTCTACTATAGGTATTAGTTGAATTCCATAGATCATTGATCAGAAAGTGATTTTGGTTCTAACTTCTTCTGCAGGGGACCATCATATGGTTGTAGAGGCAAAGTTGTTCTTGCTTTTGAAGACAATGGGTCCTCAAAAATTGGGGTTAGATTTGATAAATCGATACCAGATGGCAATGATCTTGGTGGTCTTTGTGAGGAAGATCATGGCTTTTTTTGTTCTGGTGATTTTCTGATATCATATGCTCTTTACATTATTACATGCGTTTGCTTTATTCTTCTTGCTGTATTCTTGTGTTAATAATTGATTTCTATTATGCAGCTAGTCATTTACTTCACTTGGATGTTTCTGGAGGTGATGACATTGACAAGCTTGCTATTAGTGAACTTCTAGAGGTAATCATTGCCCTTTACTGAAGCAAGATAGTTACTGTTATTTTGGTATTAATATCTGAAGTGATCTTGTGCAGGTGGCATCCAATGAGAGTAAAAGTCTTCCTTTGATATTGTTTGTGAAAGAGATAGAAAAGGCTATGGTAGGTAACTCAGATGCATATACTGTCTTAAAGAGTAAGCTTGAAAACTTGCCAGAGAATGTTGTTGTAATCGGCTCTCATACCCAGTTGGACAATCGTAAAGAGAAGGTAAGAGTGTGAGGATTGTATTCAATTAGCTCATTTTAAATTGTTTCTTGCAATCTGACATCAAAACTATATTTTATGTTTTGCAGTCTCATCCTGGTGGTCTTTTGTTTACAAAGTTTGGTTTTAACCAAACCGCTTTGCTTGATCTTGCTTTTCCGGTATGCCAGTTGCCATCATCTTCTACCATTTTTTTTTTCCCTTTGTTGTGTTTATGGGCATGTATCTTGTTCTTTTTATGTGTGTATCCTATTACTGATTCCATTTTTACCCACTTATATCATGATTATTATCATAATTTGTAATCATGTTTTATTCTGATTTACAATTATGCAAATAGTGCATAAATTTCTTAGCTGTGCGTCGCATGAGAGCATTTCATTAGTTTATATTCTGTAACTATATTATTTTTGGATTAACTTACTTTCCTATCTGTTTGCTGGATGATTTGTGTTTAACTTCATCTCTCTATCTCTCTCATATGCAAATGTACACAAATTCCTTAAGGTCAATTGAAACAATCTGAGGATGGGGCTCCGTTCCTGTTGAAATATGAAATTCACCCATATTTTGTTATCACGTAGGATCACATCCAGTAGATCAGCATGCAATTTTTTCCTAGTGGTAGTCTGGAACTATTGCTGTCAATGTTTATTCACAAGTTGTTACCTGCTTGTTCATAGATGATAGTAATTTTGCCTTAAAAATTAAGATGACACATTTATTGCTGGTGTTCAGGATAACCTTGGTAGGCTGCATGATAGGAGCAAAGAAACTCCTAAAACTATGAAGCAACTCACTCGGATTTTCCCCAACAAGGTGACGATACAGCTGCCTCAGGTAATGATCCTTTTTCTTATATATATATATATATATATATATATATATATATATATATATATATATATATATGGTCATTTTGCTATTTGCTATTGCTTGAATGATGTAGTATTTTTGGCTATCCTGGTAGGATGAAGCTTTACTTTCGGACTGGAAGCAGCAGTTGGAACGTGATGTTGAAACTTTGAAAGCAGAGTCAAATATTGTTAGCATTCGATCAGTGAGTACATCTGATCACATTTCTATTTATTCCTTTATGCTGGTGGTGGTTTTGTCTTGAAAATATGTTTCTACATGTAGAATTTTATTGATTCAAACTCTGGACTGTTTTTGACTTTCTTGCAGTGTGTGTAGTTTTCTCTTGTATACTGTTCACACACTCTTGTGCACGTATTCAAACACATGAATATGAAGATGGATGCACATGTGTTTGCTAACATGCATCTGCATACAGTGATTCAGTTCCCTGATAATGTCTTATAACTTATTTTTACTTAGCTTTTAGTGGCTAAAATTGTGTTTTACTGTTTGCTATGTTAGTTCTTGATATTTACGTAAAGCATTATAATTTCAGGTTCTTAACCGTATTCGTCTGGATTGCCCTGACCTTGAAAATCTGTGCATCAAAGATCTTGCTCTTACAACTGAGAGTGAGTTTTCTTGAACTTAAATATTGTAACGTAGAACATTTTGGAGAGAGTGTTGACTGGAATATTCACTTACGCTTTTTATATCGTTTTTTCACCAGGTGTTGAGAAAGTAGTAGGCTGGGCCTTAAGTTACCATTCTATGCATTGTTCCGAGGCTGTGGTTAAAGATGACAAACTCGTTATTTCTAGTGAAAGGTTGTACTGTGTTTTAGTACAGTATATTTTAGATATACTGCCTATTCTCTTCTTCTAATGATATTCATTATGTTTTTATGATACAGTCTTCAGTATGGACTGAACATTTTACAAGGCATTCAGAATGAAAACAAGAGCATAAAGAAATCACTCAAGGTATGCAGATTGTTTACTGTGGAACTACCTATAAATGCGTTGCTCTTTCTGCTCGCTGAGGATGCAAGGAAAATTTGATTTTTTTTTTGCTTATGATCAAGAATTTTAGTGTATTTGTACTGGACTTGACTTCACGAGAGTTTGCAGGATGTGGTTACAGGAAACGAATTTGAAAAAAAACTTCTTGCTGATGTAATTCCACCGAGTGATATTGGGGTTACTTTTGATGACATCGGGGCCTTGGAAAATGTGAAGGACACCCTAAAGGAGTTGGTGATGCTTCCTCTTCAGAGGCCTGAATTGTTTAGCAAAGGACAGCTGACTAAGGTAGAAGCATGACCTTTTTATGTCTCTGTTTCCTTTCTCCCCTGTGGAAAGTGAAAATCTTAGTTAATGCTTCTTCTGCATGTTTGTCTTTTGATTATCGTTACTTTTTCTACAGCCTTGCAAAGGAATCTTGCTGTTTGGTCCTCCGGGTACTGGAAAGACAATGCTTGCAAAGGCTGTTGCAACTGAAGCTGGTGCAAACTTTATTAACATATCAATGTCAAGTATTACTTCAAAGGTATTTGTTGATATTGTGGTTGCTGGATGTTTGTTTTGTGAGATTTCTTGAATCCATATGACACCTTTTAACTTTTGTTGCAGTGGTTTGGGGAAGGAGAGAAGTATGTTAAAGCAGTGTTCTCTTTAGCAAGTAAAATTGCTCCTAGTGTTGTTTTTGTTGATGAGGTTGGTGCAATTCATCTATATATTTGTGCTATGTCCAGGGAACTTGTTCTTTCTCCTCATTTTCCTTGAGTTTTTCTCATTGGAAAATTTTATTTATACAAAGAGTTTTGCTGAACTGTTTTAAAAGCTGACATGGCGAGTGAGTTCACCCCACTCATTAGTATACACCTAGAATGCACCAATGTGTTTGGCAGGCCACTAGTGGATTTTGAAGTGGCCTTGTCATGAAAGATGCCATGCCAGTTTAGAAGAGAATTATAGATTCTTTATGTTGTTTTTGTTTCAATCAATTTTCTTCTATGCAAATGATTCTTATTTACGGCTACTGTTGTAGGTTGACAGCATGTTAGGAAGGCGTGAAAACCCTGGGGAACATGAGGCTATGCGTAAAATGAAAAATGAGTTCATGGTGAACTGGGATGGTCTGCGTACAAAGGATAAAGAACGTGTATTGGTACTTGCTGCTACTAATAGGCCTTTTGATCTTGATGAGGCCGTTATTAGGAGGCTTCCAAGGAGGTAAAATCGTATGTTTTTGCCTTTACTACGTCTGTTATATGTCAATGCAAGTTTCACTAACTTCCTATGTACGATATTAATTTGTGTGCAGATTGATGGTGAACTTGCCAGATGCCCCAAACAGAGAGAAAATACTGAGAGTCATACTAGCCAAAGAAGATTTTGAACCTGATGTTGATTTGGAAGCAGTTGCAAATATGACGGATGGGTATTCTGGAAGTGACCTAAAGGTTGCCTACTAATTTTTCTGAGACCATATATGCTCCTTGGATATGTTGCCTTTGTTTTTGTTTTTTTTCAAAATTTTTATGTAATAGATTGTCTTGATTTCTTTTGTGGTTGCAGAACCTGTGTGTTACTGCAGCTCATCGCCCGATTCGAGAAATTTTAGAGAGAGAAAAAAAGGTTGGTTTTCTGGAAGTAACTTTTGATTTTTTTGAACTTTAAGTGGTGTGGTTGGTTATAAGTTTTCTCTCTCCACATATCTCAGGAGAGAAGTTTAGCTGTGGTGGAGAATAGACCTCAACCTGAGTTGTATTGTAGTTCCGACATCCGTCCTTTGAAGATGGAGGATTTTAAACATGCGCATGAGCAGGTATGTTTTAGGCTTTTTGGTTGTTGCAGTGTTTACCTGCGGTGTTCGGTTGTCTTGGAACTTTGGTTGTTTAATATTGAACTCAATGCCACCAGGTATGCGCAAGTGTATCATCAGAGTCGACAAATATGAGCGAGCTCCTCCAATGGAATGACCTATATGGAGAAGGAGGATCAAGAAAGAAGAAATCTCTCAGCTATTTTATGTAGAATAGATATTCTTTTTTTTTCTTTTTTTTTTTTCTTTTTTTTTCCTGCGTGTATAGAAGTCCTTCGTCCTGCTTAAAGAGGCGTGGCAAGATGGGATCTTACTTAGATATCCATTGAAATCCCATTTGTATGATATATATAGGTTTTTTTTTTTTTTTTTTCCTTACCTTTTCTTTTAATTTACTTTTAACATGTCTGTTAGGAATGTCGTTTCTCAATTCATATTATTCAGTTACCTGACTAGCCTTTTCTCTTTGCTATTAGGCCTCTTGCCTTTCAATACTACTAAATGAGTAATGGAAAACCCATTTACAATTCTTTTTTCGTATTGTATCGGAAGCGGTCAAAAAAGAGCAAGTGAAAGAGAAATGGTTATAATGGGCCTGCCTGTAACACCATTCTGATACCGTTAAGGTGTGGTAATTCGATCAATTGCAGAGGAATTTAACTTCCAAGGCGATGAACCCCTGGTCAGTTTGATATATTTTTAAAAATAAAAAAAGGGTCCGGCATTAACAACCGACGGCTTTCGGGCAGTCAGTGTGTGCGGTGAGAGGTTGAACAAGGGTTCTTCTTTCTGTTTATAGCTCGTAGGTCTGACGGTGGATGGCAATGACATGTTGATATACTTTTGTTATTTCTAATTTATAGTATATTAATAAAAAAAAATAATTGTTTTTATTATAATATTGATGAACTATAACCCAAAGTGATGTCTCTCTCTGGTTTGTGGTACTTGCTGTATATGTATATGGTCAAATTAGCATTCGAGTGAATGGTCCACGTCCACCTCCGTCTTTGACTTATAAATCCCTACACCTTTTTTATTGCATTCGTCTGCATACAACCGAATTCAATTCAATTCAAACTCAAGAACCTCAAAACCAAACCAACAGAAAAAAAGAAGCCAATAAGGGAGCAAGTGTACCGCCATGGAGCTCATGTCTTATTCCTCAACCTTTCTCCTCCCTACGATCCCACCGTCTCCAACCTATGCGCTTGTGGTGCTTAACCAGAGCCTCCCGAGATTCGCCCCTCTTCTATGGAAGCACGGTACTTATTCCTGCACCTGCACCTTCACCTTTATTTTCTTTTTCCAGTTTTCACTGTTTCAATTTGTTTCTCTGAGCATTTTGTGGCGCGTGTTTGTTTAGAGCAGCACAACTACGTTTGTGTGCCGACGGCGGAGCAAATCGCGTTTACGATGACATGCCTCTTCTGTTGCCTCACGAAAGCGCTTTCGATGTTCGGAAAAGGTTTTTATTTTCTTATTTTTTGCTCTAAAGTATGGTCTCTTATTGGTTCGATCCTTCCGCTGTTAGTTTAGTTGTCAGAGTTGATTCTTTAAGGTAGATGTTCCTTTTCCAGACCGCTTTTTGTTGTTTGAAGCAATTTTTGCTTATTTACTTAATGATTCCCCTTTAAATTTAAGCCTTGGCGCATCCTTACTTTATAATTTCTAGTGTTTTTTGTTTACTTATCGAATAATTGGTGGGGTAATGACTGGAAGACATGTAATGGAGTTTGATTGACCTTTGCCCCTGTACTTTGCACTATAAATGGAACAAATCTCTTCCTGAAAAGTGATTAGATGACCTTTGCATCTACTTTTGATACAAAGTGCTGATATTTGTTCCAGGTACAAGCCTGACGTTATTAAAGGTGACATGGACTCAATCCGAAAGGAAGTCTTGGAATTTTATGCTAATATGGTAAGTGAGCTTGTTTGAACACCAATCTTCTGCGTAATTCTCGATATCTTTAGCTATCATTCTTGTTTTCATATCTGGAAAACTTGAGGAAGTGATTGATGTTGTTGTCCTTTAGAGTTATTTGGAGGATGATTCACCACCCTATATATGAATAACGTCATAGGGGCTGATTTTTTCGATGCTTTTTATTACGTTGTTGTGGTACTATTGCTTCTCGATTTGCATACAGGTGGTACTCTGGTGTTTTCTCAGGGTGTCTGTGTTTGCTATTTGAATGCAGGGGACCAAGATAATTGATGAATCTGATGATCAGGATACCACCGATCTACATAAGTGTGTAGCATATATATGTGACTGGGCACCAGACCTAGATAAATCCAATGTAAGTTGCATGTTATAATCGCTCATAAATTCTTTTTGCGACTCCTTTTTTGAACTCACTCTGAATTTCTAGGTGTTTTAGTTAAACTTGCCGTAACCAAACACTGTCCTTGCAACTTATGTGGAATTGAGTAGTCAAATTGATTGTTTCCAGATATTGACACTCTGCTAAATTGATTGCTAGTATAGTATGTCTCTCATATTTGTATAGTAACTGAGCTTCTTCTCGATGTATTTCCAGCTATGCATTCTGGTTGCTGGGGCACTTGGTGGACGGTTTGACCATGAGATTGGAAACATCAACGTGTTATGTCGATTCTCAACCATTAGAATAATTCTTATATCTGATGATTGCCTCATCCATCTTCTTCCAAGGACACACCGCCATGAGATCCATATTCAACCAACCATTGAAGGCCCTCACTGTGGACTTATACCCATTGGGATGCCATCTGGAAGTACTACAACCACTGGGCTTCAATGGGATCTTGGTGAGTATTTCTTAAGTCATAAGGCTAGTAAATGCTTGCTTTTATTGGGAAGACCTAAGAGAACTTCCTTAGAAAATACTTGTCTGCTCCCCACTGTTGCATATCACCTACTCCTGTTCTTCCCTTCTTAAACATGACCAAAAAGGGAAAGACGACCTAAGTATTGATTTCATTGTTCATGTGCTGGGTGATCTATTAGCCCCCTGTAAGGTACAAGTGTGGCCAGACTACCGAAGTATTTTGAATGGGAGTCATGTGTGTAACTCACCAAAACTCTCTGTTCTCTACTGCACTTACAGGTTTGTATCCCTATTGGGACTTGGGTTGAGGGCTTTCTTCTTGGGTGTGGTATGACAGGGATGCCACATGGTGAAATTTTTTATATCTGCTGTTCGTAGCTGTGCGATTTGTTATGGGAATCTAACTCAATCTTGCTTTCCCTGTCCAGCTGAAACAGAGATGAAGTTTGGTGGTTTAATCAGTACTTCAAATATTGTCAAAGGAGAGAAAATCACCGTACAATCTGATTCAGATCTTCTTTGGACTATAAACATTAAAAAGCTGTAGTGCAGCTAGAGATGAGGTCCACAAGCCGCAGATCACGCAATCTTTTCGTGCATTTCCAGGGTTTCTTTTATACGTGTACGCTAGGTATTCGTTGTTTAAAACTCCATCCAATCCGTTTGTATTTTTGTAATTATTCCAAATAAGGGTATCTTTGTTGTGTCAAAGATGCTGGATTTCTCAGCATCAAGTTGTTTATATTTCCTTTTCATTCTTCGGTTTAGAAACAAATCCGAATTATATTCTTTTCACCGAACAGTGAACAGGCAAGAGTTCTGTTGGAAATGGTTCTGTTACAGATGGCTATTGCCCATGTTAATTACAGGGATGATCATTGAAACCCAGCCTCCATCACCATGCATTGTGCTGCATCTTTTGATGCCAAGTTTTGTACGATTAAGATTTTGGGAAAATTAATTTTGATCCCTTCTAATGTCAAAATGAAAAAGAAAAAGGTTACCGAAATTCCTTTTATCACTATTCAACAAGTTGAGAAAAGTTAAAAAATAAAAATGAAAATACCAGCTACGCCGCTTAACAGAATGAGACGTTAGCTTCGCCAGCATAATTAAATACCGGTACCGTCACCCTTTCAACGGTTCCGCTTCAGTTTTTGCGGCAAAATCCGAAAGGTCAATTTTACACTCATAAATCCCTTTCATGATTTCATCACTTAGGGTTTTAATTTTTCCCACTCAGAATCAAGATCAAGCATTTTTCCAGTGAATTTCTAGCCAGAACCGTGTCGTATCCATGAGCTGAAGTTTGAGGTTTATGAATTAGGGTTTCAATGGAAGCAACAACTCCATCCGATTCTCCAACCATAAAACCCATAAAAAAGGGCGTGGTGCACAGAATCTGCGCCGGCCAAGTGATTCTAGACCTCTCGGCCGCCGTGAAAGAATTGGTCGAGAACAGCCTCGACGCTGGCGCCACCAGCATCGAAATCGCGCTCAAAGACTACGGCAAAGAGTGGTTCCAAGTCATCGACAATGGCTGTGGCATTTCGCCGAACAACTTCAAGGTCCTTGCCCTCAGGCATCACACTTCCAAACTGGGCGGTTTCCCTGACCTCCAGTCTCTGACCACGTTCGGGTTCCGAGGTGAGGCCTTGAGTTCTCTGTGTGCGTTGGGGAATTTGTCAGTGGAAACCAGGACGAAGAACGAGCTCGTTGCCACGCACTTGACTTTTGACCATTCGGGTTTATTGGTCGCCGAAAAGAAGACGGCCCGGCAAGTCGGGACTACCGTCACTGTGAAGAGCTTGTTTTCGAATTTACCAGTGCGGTGCAAGGAATTTGGTCGCAACATTCGGAAGGAGTACGGAAAGCTTGTTTCCTTACTGAATGTGCGTGAGTTATAACTTATAACAGAACACATGGGCCTTTCTTTATTATTATGTTATATTGAATTTTAGTCTATAAAATGTTATACATTTCTTGTGATATTTGAATTTTAGGCCTATGCCCTTATTGCGAAAGGAGTTCGTATCGTCTGCACCAATGCCACCGGTAAAAATGCAAAGTCTGTGGTACTTAAAACACAAGGAAGTGGTTCCCTTAAGGATAACGTTGTCACACTTTTCGGTATGAGCACGTTCAATTGCTTAGAACCTGTGAGTATATCTGTTTCTGAAAGTTGCAAGGTTGATGGTTTTCTTTCCAAGTCTGGACAAGGTAGTGGGCGAAATATGGGAGATAGACAGTTGTTTTTTGTGAATGGTAGACCAGTGGATATGCCTAAAGTTACCAAGCTTGTGAATGAGCTATATAGAGGAGCAAACTCCCAGCAGCATCCCATTGCAATAATTAATTTTACTGTTCCAACAAGAGCCTGTGATGTCAATGTAACTCCTGATAAAAGGAAAGTGTTCTTTTCTGATGAAAGCTCCATACTGATTGCCCTAAGGGAGGGTCTGCAGCAGATATATTCTCCAAATAATGCTCGTTTCTCTGTTAATAAAGTTGAGGAGCCTGCTAAGGAACCAGGTAGGTCTGAGCTGTGTTCTCCTCGTCAAAAGTCTCATAAGTTTCTGAAACAATCATCTACAGATGACAGTGTTCCTGAAGAAGCGGGCATCCCCACCCCGGAGGGTTTGCAACAGAGATACTCTCCAAGTAATACACATTACTCTGTTAATGAGGTCGAGGAGGAGCCCACTATGGAAGCAGATAGGTCTGAGTTCTGTTTCCGTCATCAAATGTCTCGTATGCTTCCAAGACAGGTATCTTCAGATGACAGTGTTCCTGAAGAAGTTCATGTTGAGGATCAGATTGCAGAGGGCAATGCTCCTCTGAAGGCTCTTGAAACTGACTCTGAGTGCACTCATGATGCAGAAGGGTCGAGCCACGGAAATTCAATGGGAAAAGACTTCGCTTTAAAGGTCCACAGCATTAAGAAGGTCGATGGTAGTACGCAATTGATAAGACATATCAATAGGATGGCAACTGATCGAACCCATTCTCTTTCAACCATCGTTGAGAATGGAATTGCTGCGAATGGAAATTCATGTAGTCGTTCAAACTGTGTTCAATCATCGCTTAACCAATTTGTAACTGTAAATAAAAGAAAGCATGAAAATATTAGTACAATGCTATCTGAAATGCCTGTCCTAAGGAACCAAGCTCTTCAAACTCAATCCAAGAATAGTACCTTTGATTTGCTTGTCGCTGTTTCAAAATCTCCAGTTAAACATCACCAGGCTGATGATTCTGCTGAGGTTGATAATTGTGCTGAAGTTGATGGGAATGTGCCATCCAAGTATCTGAGAGCAGACAAGATCCTCAATAAAATCAGATGTCCAGTTTCTTCTGGAGGCAACTCTAAAGATGAAGAACTTGAAGAGGTAAGTGGGTTTATACCAAATTTTCTAAACTTGTTTGCTTTGAGCTTAACATGTACAAGACTAACAAGTTTCTCTTTAGTTAATATTAAAATCATTGAAAGCTAAGGAAGTTAATGTCTGGTGTTTTATGGCCCTAAAAGGTGCCATCATGTCCTCTTTGTGTTATAAATTTGAAGGTTATTTTACACCTTTTACAGTAAAGGTTTGGCTACTTTGAGAATTATGGTATATTTGTGTCCTATCAAAAAAAGAAGGAATATTTGTAGAAAATATATAGAAAAATTATGAAATCACTAAACCAATACCAATGCAGATTAGCTGCCTTTAGTTCACCTTTTAGGCAGAAAAAGTTGTATATGATATCTTCATCAGATATGGTTGTGCATGACATTTCTTGTTAGATTTGAGGAAAAAATAACTCTTTCTTAGTCCCTCTTTAAACTGTGATGATGACTTTGGTTTGCTTATGTTACCCTTCAGTTTTCTTGCTCCCAACTGAAGTTTAAACTTTTTGGTGTCCAACTTGACTATTTTTCATTACAGGATTTACAGGCTCAACAGAAAGCAGACCCACTTTCTAATATGGCATCAACTGCTTCACCTAGCAGGGATCTTAAAAGTTTGTCTGAAGATCTTCCTGTTGCTGCTCCATCACCTTCTTCTTCTATACTGTCAGACACTCCAAAGCCAAAGCCTTCTTCTGGTCTTATGATGCATTCCACGTTGCAATTTAGTTTTCAAGGGCTAAAGACAAGGAGGCAGCAGAGATTGTCTAGATTGCAATCAAGCATGCCTGGAGGAGTAAAAGCACAAAGGTTTCAGAGTGGTAACTTTTGAAGGTGGCAAAATATTTCTACATTCTGTTTTTTAATTGATTGATTTGTATGGCCATTGACAGGTGCTATGCTGCTGCAACATTGGAGCTTTCTCAACCAGAAAACGAGGAGCGCAAAGCAAGGGCTTTAGCTGCAGCCACTACTGAGTTGGAAAGACTTTTTAGAAAGCAAGATTTTGGTAGAATGAAGGTACTTGTTTGCATTAACTCCTCTTTTCTGCACTTCTGTGCTATTACTAAAATCAGCTTTCCTTGACTGGATGATGTTATCATGTCTTATTTTCTCTTTTCAGTCTACTTTGGCCTCTTCTCTTTTAATTTCTAAACCTCTGTGGTCATGCTATAGTTGCAATCTGACCTTTTTGATGGACATATGCATGTTTTCACCTGCCTGAGATGTAGTTTTGGAGGCTGTGGGGTTGTTGGGTTAGACTATTTGATCCATAGCAGGACGGGACAGGAGAGTCTAAGAAGCATATCTACCCCCACCAAAAATCATAGACTCTACGATTACCTACTAAATTTACTGCATACATGCTTGGAATTTCTCATTATGTTTAACTGGTGCTGACCTCCTGTTGCTTCCGAATTCTTAGGTGATTGGGCAGTTCAATCTTGGCTTCATCATTGGAAAGTTAGATCAAGATTTATTTATTGTGGATCAGGTATTTATCATCTGCTTCAGAATTAGTTTTATGTTGGGTGATGCATTCTTGTTAGTTCTTCCTTCTTCTAATTTTTGCACTGTGTTAACTTATATATCTAAGTGAAAAATGGTACTTGATATAGTCTTTTCTCTTTCCAGCATGCAGCTGATGAGAAGTACAATTTTGAGCGTCTGTCACAATCTACCATCTTAAACCAACAGCCTTTGCTTCGGTGAGTTATAGTTTTTGATTACCTCTATTGGGTATATCCTTATCCTCAGGATATACGATGTTTGACCTCAAAAAGAAAAGAACGTAGGATTATTTCTGCAGTGGGCTAAATTATTGAATAGGTCACCTCTGTCAAACCATGTATGTGTCTAAGAAAAAATCTCTAGTGAGTCACCTAATATTTGGCATATGATAATTTTAATTTTTTGGTGTTTTGCAGCATCACATTAGTAACGGTTTCAAATGATCCTTCCTTGCGATTTCTTATATTGGTCCCACTGCTTTTGAATTCACACATTATTTTTCAATGTCACTCTTTGGGATAAGGAAAACCAAACTGTACACATTATTTTTCAATGTCACTTTTCTTGTCCATTCCTTCTGTTATTCTTGTTCTGCTTATGCAAAGGATTTGTTCCCTCTTTAAATCAGAGATCAAGTTCTGAAAGTTCACTTCCACATTTGAGTATGTAGGCCATTGAGGTTGGACTTATCTCCTCAAGAAGAAGTGGTAGCTTCCATGCACATAGACATAATCAGGTGCAAACTGTGTCCGACTATTTTCTTTCGTGCATATCTTTATTCATTAATATATAAAAAAAAGGTTTATTTTCGTGGACTCTGGTTTCAATCTTAGGAAAAATGGATTTTCTTTGGAAGAGGATCCACATGCTCCACCTGGGCACCATTTCAAATTGAAAGCTGTCCCCTTCAGTAAAAACATAACTTTCGGAGTTGAAGGTACCGCTTGTTTGGAAATCTTCCATGTTGTAATTGTAGAATAGTGTAACATAACAGTCTCCATGAATATAATATTTGAAATGTTTAGTTCGAGAGTCTGGGAGTGACTTGATTAGCAATGGAGTCTGGGAATGTAACTAATATGTGCATTTGAATGTTCAGATGTTAAGGACCTCATTTCCACTCTTGCTGATAGTCATGGGGAATGCTCAATCATTGGTAGTTATAAGATGGACACTGTTGATTCTGTTTGCCCATCTAGAGTTCGCGCAATGCTGGCATCACGCGCTTGCAGATCATCCGTTATGATTGGAGATGCCCTTGGAAGAAATGAGATGCAGAGGGTAACAACCTTTAATATAACTTTGCATTACTGTTGATCACCAACCCAGCTCTTCCAGCCCTTTTTAGTGAAGCATAGCTGTAGACTATGAGAAATTTACTAATGCTGAAGCCCTGATATCCTTGTGAGTTGGTTTGAAACGGTCACATCTTCTGACTTAATCCCCCTGTTTCAGATTCTGGAGCACTTGGCAGGTCTGAAGTCTCCGTGGAATTGCCCGCATGGCAGACCAACTATGCGCCATTTGGTTGACTTGAAAACCATAAGAAGGTCGGAAGAAGACGATGATGCAGACTCTTGATGGAACTTACCCGAACCTTGACTGACCTCCTTATGGTCGCTAACTTATTTTGTACCAAAAAATACTGGCGCTCGTGCACATAATAGTATTATCTATTGTACTTCAGGGGCTGGGACTCTTGGTTCTCTTTACATTTTTTGATATCCCCTGTAACTAAACTAAAACGCTATTTTGGCATTTGATTGATACTCCCGCAATCAGAATTTGGACCTTTTCGTGCCTTATTTATCCATATATATTCTAATTCTTAAATAAATACAAGGGCGGAATGGGGGAAGCCAAAATAAAAAAGGATGTAACATTTGATATTTATTAAAAATAAAAATAAGGGATGTGATATATAAAACAGAGGAAAAAAAAATTGTGTACGGAATACAGACACTTTGTTTTTTCCTTCTTCTTTTGTTGTTAACAGAAGACTTCCAATTATTTAACCATTGGGCATCGGTTGAACCCAAAAAAAAGTAAAAAAAAATGAAAACCCTTTAAGTAAAAGAAAGAGAAGGGAGATAAAGGCTTGTTTTAACTTGTAAAGAAAGCCCCGCTCCATACTCATAAGAGAGAATAGAGGGGTCGTTGGGAGCGGAAGCAAACCGCGGAAACGTTCCTTCCTCGCGATCCAAAGCTGTTTACTGGTAATCTTCTACGCTCTTCAGCTAGGGTTTCCTTACCGTATCCTCTTTTTGGCTAAGAACAACGCCTTTTCCAATTTCAAAGTTTTTAGGGTTTCTTTTCTTTTTTCGTTTCTAAAATTCTCACTGACTTTGGTTGCAGGTCTCTTTGGTTCTTTTAGTCTGCTTTCTGAGCCCTTAAAGATGGTATGTTTCTCTTTCAAATTATTTGTTCTACCGTTTGTCTGGTTTCTCAGAAAACGGAGGAAACTAAACTGTGTATAACCGGGCATTTTTTTATTTATTTATAAAATTGAATAATGAAATCAAATGAAATTTTAGGGCTTAGTTTTCCTGTCTTGTTTTGAGCTTTTAATTGCGTTTTTCCTTTTCACCATTGCAGCTCCCTCTATCTTTGCTGAAGACCGCCCAAGGGCACCCCATGGTAAGATCTTGACCTCTTTTGTGGTAGTTCCAGACTCAGAATCACTATTTAACATAGTACGGTGTTTGGATTGTCCACTGAGATTTTAATTTGAAGTTTTTCTATGCTATAACAGCTGGTAGAATTGAAAAATGGGGAGACCTACAATGGCCATTTGGTCAACTGCGACACTTGGATGAACATCCATCTTCGAGAAGTCATTTGTACCTCCAAAGTGAGTCTATATCTTGTATTCTTGAAGTTGGCTGGACTTGAAAATTTAAATTAATTCTTATATAAGAGACTCATTTAGTTTTATTGGAATACTGTGTAGGATGGAGACAGGTTTTGGAGAATGCCTGAATGTTACATCCGTGGGAATACGATAAAGTATCTTAGAGTTCCTGATGAGGTATGCATTGAAGTTTCTACGGCTTTATTGTCTTTAGTAAGGGGCACATCTCAGGATCTAACATAACCGGTTTTGGAGTATGGTTCATGGATACAATTCTTATCTCCCCAAAAATAAAAGGCCTGAATGAAATTTACATTATACTTTGTGGGGGACCCATGTGGAACTTTATAAAATTCTTTGACAGAACCTTGTTACATTTTGGTTGATTATTTCTACCATTGGAAAATGGTAACACATGCGATAGGAGTTTTTACTTAAGCATTCTTCCAGTTATTTGCCCTGATTTTGTTCGAATGCTTTAGAAGCCTATTGGAATGATCTAGTTCTGTTGCCTTTGTATTTCAGGTGATAGACAAAGTTCAAGAAGAGACCAAGAGCCGTTCAGGTATGATAATGATGTTTTACTTTGTGAAGGCAGGTTTTTTTTATTCTCCCTCCCTCCATCCAAAGTTGGTAAAAAGATTTCTTGGAGCATTCTCTATATATCTGCTCTCAACATTGGACAAACTATTTATATTTATTTGCAAGGATAAAGCTTTATGCATTGAGATAAGTAGAAATTGCTCTAACTTTATGTGGTTTGATAAACTTCTCCAGATAGGAAACCACCTGGAGTAGGGCGTGGAAGAGGAAGAGGAGGGAGGGAGGATGGTCCTGGTGGACGTCAGACTAAAGGCATTGGACGTGGCCTAGATGATGGTGGTTCTAAGGGTGCTGGTGGAGGCCGAGGCAGAGGTGGACCAGCTGGGAAGGCCGGTGGAGGCAGAGGTAAACATGTTTGCCTATCTTCTCCCTTTTGTACTCTAGGAAGAAAAGAGAGTTCAATTGTCATATAAGTTGATCCTGTGGTGGGGTGATTACTTTATGAGTATAAGCACCATGCAATTTTGGATCTTTTTGTCATAAACTCTCTCCAGGGATGACAGCTTAGCTTAAAGTTGTGAATTTCTGCTGGCGCAAGGCTTATTTTCTTGTTTTTTCTGTCAGGTGGAGGACGTGGACGAGCGTGATTGTGCTTATAATGTGAAAGAGCTTCGATGGGCGAGTTGCTACTTTTAAAGGCATTTTGGCCCAACTCTCATGTGAAATGTCTCGGGGTTTTTTGGGTTGTGATGCTTCTTATTATGCTAATGCGATTTAGATTGCATGGTTCTTTCGCGCCAATGTAGCCGATGTGTCTGTTTCCTCTGGTGGGCTTGAAAATTTTATCTTGACAATGTTATCATATTTTTGCACTTACTACTCTGTCCGTTACTTCCTCTTTCTTCTTTTTTTCATCCTAATTTCAACTGGTAATATATGGGTTCCTCATAGTCGTGCAAACTCGTTCAGACAGAACATAATTTATCTTCTCAATCAGCCTACTCTGGTGGAACTAATTGAATCATGCTCAAATGTGCTGACTTATAAAACCTTGAAAGTCATTGTAAATGGTGGATAGATAATACAAATATGGTACAGAAAATTTCAGTCACTGGGAAACTTTGATCCTTACAATTTTTTTTAAAATAAATAAAATTACAGGAAAAGCGAATAAACCTTATAGTTAGAAAAATTAAACAGTCGTTTTCCTAGTAGGGATGATGCCTTATTGTGTGGCGGGTCCTTGGTGATCTCGAAACCAGTGTGCTTGAAATCCATGATCGGTTTATCTCAGGAGAATTATCGGATGACCAGCAACATAAGCGGCCATCTTCCCCACCAGTCCATCCAAAAATGCCATGGCCTTGACCTTCGCTGGACCTGCCCGGCATGCTTGACATGGGTAACACACTTCGAACAATACCTGTATGTCCACCTCCAAGAATTGCTTCAGGAGACCCTATAGCTCTCGTTCCTCTATAACTTACAGGAAAGTAACCCAGAATGCCAGTATTTGTGCCACCAATTACCCATAATTGTTCTGCTTCTCTCGAGTAGTGGCAATCAACAAAATAATCAACCTGCCAGACAAAGTTCAATTGACTTGGCTAAAAGTAGAAGCATTATTTTTCATGCTAAAATGATATTTGGTTGGGAAATTGTGTACGAGCTGAGTTTATCCATGTCCTCCAAATTAATGGCATACAAGATACATTTCAAATATGAATCTGTTGGACAGAACAACTTACATCATCCAGTGTCCAGCAGTCAGAAGCCAAAGAACGAGCATCCTTGAAATTTGTTTCACTTGCATCTTTCCAGTCCCAGATACTACATGAGTGAAAAGAGAGTAAAATATCGGCATCTTGCGGGTCATCACATGCAAATATTTGTAATCAAATGCGAAGACAGAGCTGTTCAAAGCTCTTAACTTCAAGCCTGTTTCTTGAGTTGGTCTACTGATGGTGAAAGATGCAAATCACTACACAATCCACTATGATTACGATTTACAAGACCAAAGTCTGACAGTAGTAAGTTCATGATTAAATTATTGAAAGAGGTACCTTAAGGTTTCAATATGGGTCAAACACCAAAGCTTTTGATACGTCTCTCCGAAAAACCCAACCTTCCCAACTGAAGTTCCCACATTAAGCACCTAGGTTATTGAGAAGGTAAATTATCATGAGAAGCTTGAACTATAAATTATGTTACATAAAACTATAAATTTTGAAACTCTACAAACTTGAACTTACTGATTCCAGATGATCATCATCATTGATATCCCCATCTGTATCAAATACACATATCAATCCATCGACAGAAGCAGAAAGAAGCTTGCTTTGATGGTCAGGAATGAAGTGAACCTACAGAAAACATAAAAGTTAAATATTCTGCTCTGTGCTATTGCATAAGCACACCCTTTACAATGCAATTTGGTGAAAGATTAAAGTCACAACAGCTAAAGCTAAACTACCCAATCCATGATACAAGTATATGGTCAAATGTTGCAAGTGACAATTGTCCAAGAGTACCAGTCTACATGTAAATGGAATCAGACAGGAAATCCCGGCATAATTTACCAGGCCATACAAATGCTGTGACAGTCAGGAACCCATGGATACAAGATTGGATGAGTAAATGGATGAAACAAACAGCTCATGCATTAGAACCAACCTGGGTAACATCTTCTACATGAGAGTCCTCCAGGCATGCGACTTGTTTATCATTCCTCCAATCCCAGAATAGTATCTGATATAGCAAGTCATACAGCAAGAAGGGAGAAAACAAATTATATGGAGTCCATCGAAATAAGCAAGGATAAGCAAACATAAGCATATGGACTTAAAATAGTTTTCCATCCAATCAGTTTCAGAAGACTAAAGAGTGAATGTGAAACATTAAGCGGATTATACTCTGGAATTTTAGAACAAAAACTAACATACACTCTTCCTTCAATGTGGACAAAATGGTGGAAGCAATGACTTCTGCTAAAATCTTAATCAAATAATGAATGGAGACACCAAGCGTGATCAAAACTCTTACAATAAATGCAGCACCTGAGTGTTACATCCGGCGGCAAGAAGATTGTTAGCCGATCCTCCAAATGAAAAGCTGAAAATCTCTTGAGAAGAACCAGAATGAAAAGAAGACACCTGCAGCATTAACAATAAAACAAAAACAAATCAAGAACATAAACATATGTCCAGACACAGAGGTACCAGTTTATGTATGCAATTAGAGAAATGAACCTGTTGGAATGTGCGGGTGTCCCAAGCTCTAATGGTTCCGTCAGAAGAACATGAATGCAAGACATGAGGAGTTGAAGGACCTGAGAAAGAGATGTGGTTGATAGTTGCAGAGTGGCCCTTGCACTCTCCATAGTACTGACCTGTCACTGGTGAGTACACCTTCACTGCGTTCGTTGACAGAGACACCGCCATTGCTGTCCAATCATCCCTTCCACCAAATGCCCACAAAAAATTCAAACCCAATAATCATATGACCCAATTTAATCAACTATGTTTGGGTTCAGAGAAAATTTACAAAAAGAAAGAAATTGAAGTGTTTAGCTTAAAGTGGGAAGTGCGAGCTGCATAACACAATTGAAATGTCGAATTGTTTGTTTGGTGGGTTTTATTAGCAGAGTCAATAATTCAATTCTGTGACATATTTTCAGGATTTTCGTGGGAACCAAACAGAAAGTAAAGGAATATATTTTGAAGCAAAAAGCTAAAACGAAGATTTTACTTGAAGATAATGCTTCCTTGTGAGCACGTCTCTCCTTTATGACCAGCAGATTATGCAAAACATTGTAGCTTGTTATTTGGAACGCATCTTTCTTGGCATGAAAAGGATTTGAAAAGCTATATAGATGTTAATGTTTTGGCTTGGTCTTGCACGTTGCACAGATAGTGAAGTTAGCTTTGAAAATTTGGTATATTAAAGCAGAGTTGGAAAAGCGAGAAGGGTAAGAGAGAGACAGTCAGGAGGCGGATTTGATTAGGTAGGAGTGGATGCATAGATCATGACCATTGCTATAAATTGAACTTCTAATTGATTTAGTTAAGTTATGTACAAAAAATTTGTTAAATATGCATGCTACCAACTACCCAAAAAAATGAATGAAAACGACACAACCTCAAGACTAATCAACAAAACTTAACTTAAATATCCTACTGTGAACCTAAGTTCCTACTATGAATCCACCATAGGAGATTAGTGAGAGAGTTTCCATCATCAAAACCCTTCAAGCTCTTAATCTTCTCCGAAGCACCATCCTTATCATAAATCCCTTGCAAGGCATAGACAAAACCCTCCCATCCTTCCTCAACTCCCTCTCTACTCAAAGCTGGCAATGCCCATTCCACAATTTCCTTAGCATCAGAGAACAAGATCTCAGTGATTGGGGATATGGGCAGCAACTGAATTCCAAGCCTCATTTCTTTTGCCTCTTGAGGAGCAAACCAAAGTCCACTGTCTCTCTTGTTTGCCCATAAAATTCCCACAATCCTATTTTCCTTTGTGAACTCTTCCTCATATAGTGTATCTCCTTCTCTTACATGCCACCACATTTGAGCTGCTTGAATTTCCAGAGCTGTAAGCATTGATCCACTGTTGAAAAGATTGGTGTCTCTCCATAAGCTAAGCCCATCAATGCAGCTGAGTAGTAAGCATTCACTGCCTCACTTGTGCTCTCTTGGTCCCTTCCATCTCCAAATTCAGCCAGTCCTCCAGCCCATGAGTGTAGTTTGTACAAATCAAAGCATCTCAACCGAGGAAAGTTTGAATTCGATTGGTTGCCCATGTTGATGAAATCTGCTGCAAGAGAGTAAGCTTGAGGCTTGTACTTGCTCCCCCATGCACGGTCAATCTTTGCAAGCACTGAAATACCATAAACAAAATATCCAAGATGATAATGGTGATCATTATAAACTCCAAACCCAAAATCTGCACCGCGATCAGTTGATCCTTGTTGGGTGACAAGTCCACCCCATTTAGGATCATACAAAAAACCATTCCCACTTAAATTACCATCCAACCATGGCTCAATGGCGTCCGCCAAGTATTTCCTAATTGCTGGAACCACATCAAGACAATTCACCTCCTCAGCAATCAAAGCCAACCTTGCTGCTCTGGCAACCAATTTCCCATAAAAGTATGACGATTCAGTTGTTATTGGCGTCGAACTAAGAGCCTTAACATCACGACGAAGCGCATAAACAATTTCAGGGTATGAGGCTTGTTTGACACCTCCACTTGAATGCCAAGTGACTGATATATTATGAGATTTCAACTCCCACAAATCGCCAACGATGCCAACCAGATCGCCATCAATACTCTTGTACTTGAAATCCTCCAAAACAGTAGCATTAGACAGAAGCTGAAGATGGAGAGGATGAGCTAGCATAAGCAAATCTCCCCGTCCATACTTTTCCCATTTATATTCCAGAGTGAATGGCTTTGTGAACACAGCTTCACCAGAAACGGGGTAAGCAGAACTAAACCGGTCAAGGATTGCCACGTATTTTGGATCAGAACCCGGCACCAATGCAATCCGAATATTCCCAGAATAGCCATCAAAAGTTAAGGTTGATGGGCTGCTTCTAGTCAAATTAGTTGGGGAGGAGGTGTACATAACCCATGTTTGATTGTTGTCAAGCTGAACGGTGAACTTGGTCTTTGAGTTGCTCGAATAGGATTCGAGGATTGCATGAATGGTTGAGATAGAAACCGCTGTAGGGCTAGACACATTGCAGGTGACATAGGGGCTTCCTCGAGCGAGGAAGAAACGAAGGTTGGAGGAGGGAAAGTCCAAGGTCACACTGAGATCAGTGAAGGCAGAGATTACACGGCTGCTGTTATTTGTTGTAGCTAGGTTGGCGCTGGTTTGGGAGGCAGAGATGGTGAGATCAGGGACAAAGGTTTGGGAGATGAAAGCAGAGGTGGAGGAGAGAGATGGGTAGGAGAGAGATAGAGAGGATGAGGACGAGTTGATGCTGTAGGGGTGGAAGTACTCAGGTTTGTCACCATTGTTGAGAGCAAAGTTCTGGAAAAAAGAATTGGTGGGGAGAGGGGTGGTGAGGAGGTTTGCAGAGAAGAAGCTTGAAGGGTCGGGGAGAATTGTGGATTGGGTTGGAGGGAATTGGAATGGGGATGCTGATGAGGTGGTATGTGGAATTAGTGAAAGAGATGAAACACAGAGGATGAGAGCAAAAGAGAAAGCAGAAGTGAGGTTGTTGTTTGCCATTGCTCCTTATTGTGGTGGTGCAGTCTCTCTTCAATTAGCCTCATTTTATAGGTTTTTTCAAGATGTTCCTAGTTCTGTAAGTGTTTCTTTTTTTCTGGGTTCCTATTGTAACTAGAGATTAGTGTTGTAGATCTTGATGGGTTCCTATTGTGACTGGGGATTTCTTTCCTAGTTAGGTCTTGATCGGTTCCTGTTGTAACTAGGGATTTCTTTCCTAGTGTTGTAATCTTGATATATTCCTCCTTATTGAAGGAGACTGATATATTCCTCCTATCGTTGACAGAGACACCGCCAGCCCACAAAAAATTCAAACCCAAGAAAGAATCGTATAACCCAATTTAATCAAAGAAAATTTACGAAAAGGAAGAAATTGAAGTGTTTAGCATAAAGTGGGAAGTGCAAGCTGCGCAACGCAATTGAAATGTCGAATTGTTCGTTTGGTGGGTTTTATTATCAGAGTCAAAATTCTATTCTGTGACAAAGATTTTCAGGATTTTCGTGGGAACCAAACAGAAAGTAAAGGAATATGTTTTGAAGCGAGAAGCTAAAACAAAGGGAACGTACTTGGAGACAATTTGGAAAACGTAGTCATCTCCGAAATTTGTTTGGATAGAGTTTTTTAGCCCGAAACGCTTGAACGAGTTTGGATTAGACTCAGGTTGTTCCTCCACGTCCATGTCCGTAGCTTCCATCTCTCTGTCTGTGTCTCTGTCTGTGTCTCTCTCCCTCTGTGGTGCGAGGCGCTTCTATTTTGAGCCGGCTAAACAAAATTACAAACGCTCTTTTGGGTTTAGGGTTTTAGCTCCGCTATGGTAAAAGTCAACATTTAGTCAACCAATTTCTGTCGACATATCCATAATCACCTTTCTTGCTCATCCTGACCAAACACTATTGCGGAATATAAGACTGATTAAAGATCATTTACCAATGATTCTATCTTCAACAACATACCCATTTAAAAAGTAAATAAAAAATAAAATGGGTTAACTGGTGATTTACCCATGAACTTGTACCTAGATTTCGATTTATCCCATATTCTTTTTTTTCTAAATAAAAAATTAAGAATATAAACTTCTTATTTTTGCCAATTTCCCCCATGCCGTTTAAATCCTTAACATTTCATCCAATTTATCGTTAAATATTAGGGAGATTCACTATTATACCCAATATGGGGGCCCAAATTATAAAAATACCCTATATAAAATGGACTTTAGAAACACACCCAAAGCCCATTTACAACATAACAAAAAAGCTTTTAACTTCTTATAAATTACAAAACTGCCATCAATTTCTTAAAACAAGCTCAACCCCAAAAACTCATAAAAATACCCAAAGCACTCAATAGGGCATCAATGTAATTTAATAATCAATATTAAATTCAATAAGGCTAGCTATCATTTTTTGGGTTTTTTTTGGGTTTGTTTATAGGAATTCAATTGTGTAGGGTTTATTTATAATATTAGTGCTAGAAATGGGTATATCACTAAATATCTCTAAATGTTATGGCAAATTGATTATTTCTATGTTAAAATAAAATAAAATAATTTGTTTTATGATTTAACAGAAAATTAAATGAAATGTTAATGATTCAAATGGCAAGGGGGAAATTGGAGGGGGAAAAAAAAATCACATCCTTAATTTTTTTTTTTTTTAAAGATACGAAATAAATTAAAAGTTAAATACAAGTTCAAAGAGCAAATCACCAATTAATCCAAAAAAAAAAATTAATCAAATCTACAAAGGGATCTTTTATTTTTTGAAATAAATCTTTATCTTTTATTTTATTTTTTCTATTTTAATTAGTCTATTTACTTGTTTTTTATTTTTTTAAAATTTCTCAATCCATATGGATCCACCGAATGCCACATCAGCATTTTAATGTAGGGATTAACGAAAGCACTAACAAATGTATGAAAGTGTTACAAAAATAAACATTAGGCATGAGAATGAGACCCAAAAAACTTTATGTATGAAAAGCTGAAACTCGGCAAACTTCAAGGTAGTAAACTTCATGACTAGGAATAAAACCCATAGTTCAGATCCATGAAACAAATAGCTAAAAGTACAACACCCTGAGTATTGCCAGTTCTGTAATCCAGAACTCACCATTTTGCTAACATCGAAGATAGAGCAGGATTGCTTAACACGGTTAGATAAAAAACAGACACCTAGTAACTAAGGCAGAAGAAAAAAATCACTCCATAACCATGCAAGCTCTGACTGCTTCGGTAACATGAAATTATGTGGTCCCTGCAGATTCCTTTTTCTCTTCCTTCTTCTCTTCCGAAGGATCATCTCCAATCTCTTCTGCTTCGTTCTTGTCATAGTCCTGTTCTCCTGGCTTTGGCAATTCTAGGTCTGCAATAAAAGGACGAGTCAAGATTACAGAGGTACCGAACAAGCGATGGTACCTTAAGAAATCATTTTATTCTCTTTCATCCAACAAATGAACTTATCAAAAGTAATTTTTATATGCACCTATAGCAGATACATGGCCACTCACGAGGAAAAACTTTAAAGCAAGAACTTACCCAAACCTCAACTATACAAGCTAATGGGTCCTTTCTTTTTTGCGGGGGTAGGGGTGGGGTTAATGAAGGTACCCAGCACATATATACAACATGAATGTTGTGTTGTGAATTCTCGACCTACGCTTACTACAATATTGATCTTCACTCAGTTTGCCACTAAAGATTAAGCTAATTTGTCTTCTTACCTTCGTCACTATCATCAAAGTCACCCATTGCATCATCACCTCCCATGCCACCAAATTTCTGCATAATCCAAGTAGAGTCAGAACAATGAATATATATGCACGAAAATAATTCAAAAAATGAAATCCCATAAGTTAGCATATACTAACCGAGAAATCCATCCCTCCCAAATCCAAGTCACTCGGACCTGATCCTGATCAGAACAAGAAGTGGTAATTTAGTAAAATACAAGAAGTATGCCAGCTTTGTCAAATTAAACAGTTTGAAGAAATGGAACAGCATATGCAAGATGTATACCAGTATCCTCGTCTTCATCCACCCATTTGTCCCAATCTACTTTGACATAATGGGGTGTCTTTCCATCTCCACGCAAAAGCTTCTTCCACCAAACTTTCTCTGCCTTCTCCAAGATACAGAAGATACTCCTCACTCCAACATTTATTTTGCTTTCCTATTATAAGGTTATAGGACAGAATAAGAACCCATATAAACGCAAACATTTCGAAAGAGTATCCAAGTATTTAAGATTACATAAACAAATTATTACCTCCACATTAACCTTATCAAAAAGATCCAGTTTCAGTTCATAATGGTGATTCTCTGCACCGGCACTAGCAGAAAAACTAAAAACTCCATCAGGTTCAAGTTTAACCTTAGCGTCCTTTGCATCAGGCAAAAGCACAGTAATGAAAACCTTGTCCACCCTTTGGGCCCACTTCACCTCAGGATGACGACTGCCACAATTGAAGCATGTCAGCGCAAAATTAGTTTGAAATATGCATCATCAAGCCAACACCACCTAAAGAAAAACTAGAATAGAATGCTCTCCTATCTTCACAATCAATGGCTCAAAGGCTCAGGGTAAGTACATTTCGAATTGACGACCAAATTGTTCGCTTTTCATAAATTTGAAACCAAATATCAACAGAGTGACAAGGCAAACTCAAAGGGACAAATAACTATACTCAAAACGGTGACGAATTTATGATCATAACATAGATAAATCACAGGCTTCAATCCAAAAACAATACAATGTCCTATATTTTTCCATTAAAAACAAGAAGAAAAAAAACCCAATAAAGTAAACAGAGTCCCATAGAATATCTTCATTTCTTGAACCAAGTCTATGATCTCTCTTTTTTCTTTCTTTTAAACAGCCAAACATGATTTCAAAACATCAAATTTAAAGAGCTAAACGCACAAGTCTATAGAGAGGAAACGATATCAGAAATATTATATAAATATTGAATATGAAAGAAGGAAAACAATGGCATGAAATGTATCGAGGACGACATGAGAGGGCGAAAGCAGAAGAAGAAGAGCTTACCTCATATTGTTCTGGGAAGAAGAAAGGAAAGTGTAAAACCCTAAAATAAGAGCAGAGCAAAGAGCAAACCCCCTTGCGAGTCGTGACCTACTACAACAATGACTTTGGATTGTGAGTTACGGCCTTTCGGGAGGAAACGGGTACATACAATACAAGAGTGGAGAGACTACGCGATGCTTCTAGACTTCGAAGCTTCTGGGCTTCAAATTTTTTCATTTTGAGTTGGGCCCAGGCCTATAATTCGATAACCACAAAATTCAAGTCCCAATATAAACCGTTGAGGCCCATTTTGTTTTTTTTTATAAAGGGATTACTCATTTTCTAGAGGCCCATTATATGAAGACAGTCCCAGCTTGAATTTCTACGCAAGCAGAGCAGCCTGGTTAAGTAGAGTTGACGGCTTAAGTTTAGCCACGTCATCGGGGTCCACGCTCCGATAAGGCGGGTGGATATTATAAGTATTACTATATTAAATTTGGGGGTAAGAGGTGCACTCAATTTCTTCACGGAACTCATGTTTGTTGTTTTTTTATTATTCACCTACACTCATTATTTGGGCTCGTTTAATAATTACTTCAATTTTAGTTTTTTATTTTTAGTTTTTATTTTTTATTTTTTATGATAGAATATAGAGAAAAATGAGAGTGAGAGGATGAGCTGATGAAAGGGAAGAGTAACAAAAGTGAAAACAATTTTAAATAAATTTCAGTTTTTAATTTTTATTTTCACTTTTGTTATTCCTTCCTCCCTCCCTTCCCTCTCATTTTCCCTCTCAATCTCATCTTCACTCTTATTCTTACTTCTGTTCTCCTTTTTTTTTTTCGCTATATTGAAATAATTATGAAACGAGCCCTAAGAAAATAATAATGTGAAAGAAATAAATTGAAAGTGCACTAGTTTGTAACGCGAAATGAGATAATGATGAATAAATGAGATAATGATGGATAGGTGAGTGTGTGAATCTCAATTTAAAGACTAATACAAAGTGGGGTTTAATTGGATTTTGGTGTATCAATTAGTTTGTTTTTTCTGTGCTTGGAATTGTCTACTTAGAAAAGTTCGCGTGGACCATAGAATAGAAGTCTACTTGCTTCATTCAATGGATGCTTAAATTTGCAAATCAAAATTCTCACCCCCATCAAAATTCTGCTAGTAAGTAGCTAGGTTCCTACGTAGGCCATCAGCTTTCTCAATCTCATGACGTCAACTGTGACGTACTCGATTAATGTTTGTCATGATTGGAGACACTGATACCCTACTCTTGCTGTAATAATAAGTTCCTTTTGGTAGGTTCGAAATTATTATAAGAGCATTTATCATAGGCAAAATTCAATCAATTCCTGGTCCACATGATAAATACAAATATTATAATTGTGGAGAGCAGGTACTACAGTGGTGGCTTTCCCTTCGCCTCTGCTTCGAAATTCCAACAGATTTCTTTCCTTCCAATAAAATATATATTAGAGATTTTTGAAAAATTAAAGAAATGCGAAGTTGGCATGCAACGTGGTGTTGTGTTGATTGAAGAGAAAGAAGGCTGGGCGATTACATATGCCCATTCCTTGCTGTCTGCTTTGACCAGTCATCTCAATATTTTATTTGTTTTCCTTTCTCCCCAATTATCTTGTATATATGAGGGGAAATTTGGTATAGAATAACATTCCAATATTCAAATAGTAAAAAGATGCTATACTGTCTGTCTCCAGTCCAGATGGTACAATAATATTCTAAAAATCAAAGGGAATAAGTAGCACATAATATGATCATGTTGCATACAAATTCTGCTTTTAGTGGCAAAGGCCAATTTTTAGGAAAATACTTATCTTTTTCCTTTTTTAAGTAGGAAGAGCATTTGGGAAAGTTTTTATTTGTGTTTTTTATGAATTATTTTTACACATGTGTTAACTGTGACTTGCAGAAATAAGAAGTATATCCTTTCAAAGAAGGGAGTAATTTTTGCATGTTCCAAGTGCACCACATAACTGATGTACCATCCAATTCACATGAAACATGTAAAAATATTGTCCAGTACACATAAGACATACAAATAAAATATTTTCATATATTCCATGTGTATTAAATACTACACCAGCTGCATAGTCCAATGATAAATGCATCTATTAGAACCACAAAATGCCATTAAAAACAAAAATGACATGTAACAGAAAGTAATTGGTATACTTTTCTCTCTGGGACATCATCGAGCTGGTTTTCTTGGCGATGATTCGTAATAGATGAAAAGGAACATCTTCTTTTCCAGCATTGAAAAAAAAGGGGTCAAGAGTCACGTCTCTACTTATAAATTGAGCAATAGTTTCTGTTTACAAATGATATGTCGCATTCAACGAACAAATTAAACGTGAAAAGTAGTCTAGTGACCTTCCCATTTTTGTGAAGGACTAGTAACCCACCCACATGAGAGAGAGATAAATTTGGTATCACAAGTGCAATGTACAATATCTCTACGTCGTTTGTCATTTACTTAATCAAGCAAGATACCCTAATGTAATTAATAATTACATTAAAAAATAATTATTATTTAAAAAGGAAATATGAGGTGCCCTAAATATTCCTTTATTTATCACTATTAATTATTTTATACCTAATTAATTAATACATTATACATATGACTGAAAACATAGGCAAGTCGCAACCAACCTGTCACGTGGGTGTATGCGAAACCAATATTTTTTTCTGCTTTCAGATTTGGAATTTGGATGCTCAAATATTTATTTATTATGTATTATTATTTTTTCATTTATGAACCATTTTATGCATGGCGGTCCGAAAATATTCATGTACAACAGTAAAAAGAAACAATAAACAAATCTCTCATCGGAAAACACAAAAAGAACAAGCAAGTTATTTGTTCACGCGATGCCAATATGTCTACGCTCCCACTCGCCGTGAATCCAACCATCCTCTACCGATGTAGTGGACTTTTCATCTAGGAGTTCGGTAAACTGGACGAACTAAATTCTGCCACGTCATCCACTGCCAGTGTCGTCTAAACGGAAAGTGGTGGCCACGCAGAGGTTTCTCTTTATTTAGAAGCCCAGAAAATGCCAGGTACGTATATGGTTAATAATAAGTTAGGAACAAACTGGTGCGTCAATTTGACCTCAGGAAAAAAAAAAAAAAAAAAAAAAAAAAAAGATAGAGGAAAAGAAAACTGTCTTTCTCTCATTCTCTATCGGAGGGCAGAGTGAAGAACACCGTTTATCCACGTCTTTCACTCACGCCATTAATAAATTCTGGTCCAACTACAAACAAGGCCGTGAAGCTAATAATACATAGACGCCCAGAAAAATTAATTTCACACAAACAAAAACATCTCTCTCTTTCTCTCTCTATATGCAGGCAGAGAGAGCAAGGGAGCATATAAAAGGGACTCGTTTCTAGTGAAGCGTGTTTGGTGCCTTGGGATTTTCCCTTGGACTAAAATTATTGCAGCAGCAGCAGCAGCTTCGAAATCTGAGTGTGCTTGCTTGCTTGTGGACTTTTGTTTAATTCTTGGTGGCGTCCACCTTTCAACCTGAACCTGAACCTGCACCTTCATCTTCACATAGCTTCAAGCGTCTTTCAACCCAGGTAATTAGTTGATGATGGGTCTTTTTTGCCTTCTGCATGCCTCAGCTTTAGCCCTCGTTTTTGTCTCACTCCAAACATATTGGTGCAATTTCTCACCTTTTTCCCGTTTCCTTTCTGCACAGTCAAGTTCACTTTTTTTCTTTTTCCCTTTAAAAAAAAAAATATTGTATCTGTGGTTGATGTTAAAGTTTTCGTTGATGAATAGATTGGATTTGAATGGTAGCTTTGATTATTCTCCAACTACCCCCTTATACACAATGATTTAATAGTTATTATATCATATTTTCATATGATTTGTCCGCCGCTCAGTTATAATTAATTAATTAATTCATACTCCGTTATTTTTATCATTTCACTTTTTTCTTCTTCTCAAGTTTCGTCTTTGACAAGAATGGCTTTGAAAATAACCAAACATTGTTGAATGTTAGTATAAACGTAGCTATCAAAACACTTGTTGGTTTTGTGTTGTTCATGTGCTCTGCCTGGTTACAGCTCTCCAAAGCTCATAACGTTGTGAGAATTCCAAAAAAGTCAAAACAATGTCATCATAATGTTCTGCTTCGGTCCAAAGGGTGACTCGGCACAAATCTCTGCCTCCTGATTTTCCTCATACTTTCTTAACGATTTCCAAGTACTTTACACTGAGGACTAAATAATTTAATATGTTCTTTTTACCCGATGATATTTGGTTTTTAGTTTTCATTCAATTATTTTCAGCTTTCTTCTTTAAAGAAAACAAATTTTAAATACCATCTTTTTGGGGTACGAGACGCTGGCCTATTATGTTTTTGTGACTGTCTGGTCATATCATTGAAGCAGTTTTAAGGTGTTTGCTTTCTTTCTTTCTTTGTTCTTATAATTTTGATTTCGTTTCTGTTAATTTCCTTTTATATACAAGGACGGCCAGTGCTTACACATTGTACATAAATTTCTGTTAATTTTTCAGGGAAAGAAGAAGAAGAAGAAGAAGGACATGGGTGCAATTTCAGCATAAGAGAGTGGAGCTTTAGCCTCTGCTGCAAACTTTGTTACCATGTCTTCCGGGTCCTGGATCACGTCTAGTTCCTGTTCACCATCTGTGGTTCAATCCTCGGAAGATACCTCTGTAGCAGCAATATTTCAATGGCTAAGATTCATCTTCCTCTCTCCCTGTCCTCAAAGAGCTCTGCTTTCCTCTGTTGACCTCTTGTTCTTGCTCTCACTCTTAGCATTTTCAATACAAAAGCTTTACTCGAAGTTCGTCTCCAATGGCCAGCAAAGCTCGGACCTCAACAAGCCCCTCATCAGGAACAGCAGAGCTCATCTCAGAACCACCATCTGCTTTAAACTCTCTTTGACCGTGAGCGCTCTGTTAACCCTATGTTACACTGTTGTTTGCATTTTGGCATTCACTAGAAACACTGAGTTGCCATGGACACTCATAGATGGGCTATTTTGGTTAGTTCAAGCCATCACTCATGCAGTGATCACAATACTAATAGCCCATGCAAGGAGATTTGAAGCTGTTAAGCATCCGCTATCACTTCGAGTTTATTGGGTTGCAAACTTCATTGTTATTTCTTTGTTTACAGTCTCCGGAATACTTCGTTTGGTGTATGTCCAACAAAATCAGGACCCTAGTTTTAGATTGGATGATGTTGTTTCCATGGTGTCTTTCCCTCTATCAATTGTTCTTCTTGTTATTGCCCTTAGAGGATCAACTGGGATTGCAGTGAACAGAGAATTCGAACAAGGTATGAATGGAGAAAGCAATTTATACGAACCCCTTTTGAGCAAATCCAATGTCACTGGCTTTGCTTCAGCTTCCATAATTTCTAAGACCTTTTGGATTTGGATGAATCCTCTGCTCAGAAAAGGGTACAAAAGCCCTCTAAAGGTTGATGAAGTCCCATTGCTTTCCCCAGAACATAGAGCTGAAAAAATGTCGGCTCTCTTTGAATCAAACTGGCCAAAACCACAAGAAAAATTGGACCATCCAGTTCGAACTACATTACTCCGGTGCTTCTGGAAAGAAGTTGCCTTCACAGCTTTCCTTGCAGTAGTGAGGCTTTGTGTCATGTATGTAGGGCCTGTGCTTATCCAAAGTTTTGTGGATTTCACCGCGGGAAAAAGAAGCTCGCCTTATGAAGGATACTACCTTGTATTGATCCTTCTATGTGCAAAATTTGTTGAAGTTTTAAGCACTCACCAATTTAACTTCAACTCCCAGAAACTTGGGATGCTCATTCGTTCCACTCTTATTACTTCTTTGTACAAGAAGGGTTTGAGGTTGTCATGCTCAGCCCGACAGGCTCATGGGGTTGGACAGATTGTGAATTACATGGCTGTTGATGCCCAACAGCTCTCTGACATGATGATACAGCTGCATGCTATATGGATGATGCCAGTGCAACTTGCCATTGCATTGTCCCTTCTGTATAACAGTCTTGGTGCTACAGTGCTCACATCTGTAGTAGGAATCATGTGTGTTCTTGTGTTTGTTGTGCTTGGCACGAGACGGAACAACAGGTTCCAGTTTAATGTGATGAAGAATCGGGATTCAAGAATGAAGGCGACAAATGAGATGCTTAACTACATGCGTGTGATCAAATTCCAGGCTTGGGAGGAGCACTTTAATAAGAGAATTCTGGCTTTCCGTGAGTCAGAGTTTAGCTGGCTGACCAAGTTCATGTACTCAATCTCTGCCAATATTGTGGTTATGTGGTGTACACCAGTAGTTATATCAACTCTCACATTTGCCACTGCACTCTTATTGGGTGTCCGACTTGATGCGGGTACAGTGTTCACAACCACAACCATTTTCAAAATTTTGCAGGAGCCCATCAGGACCTTCCCACAATCTATGATTTCAATTTCTCAAGCTATGATATCTCTTGGGAGGTTGGACCGTTATATGATGAGTAGAGAGTTGGTGGAGGATGCGGTGGAGAGAGACGAGAGCTGTGATAGTAGAACTGCTGTGGAGGTTAAAAATGGCGCGTTTAGCTGGGATGATGAAAGCAAAGAAGCGGATTTGAAACACATAAATTTGAATGTCAATAAAGGGGAGCTAACGGCTATTGTAGGGACAGTGGGATCTGGAAAGTCTTCCCTTCTAGCCTCAATTCTTGGTGAGATGCACAAGTTATCCGGAAAGGTATGATTTGATACAAATAAACCCTTTTCTAGATGTCTCGTATGACATAAAATCCCTCCATTGAACCATAAGTTTATAACCAGGGCATAAGTTAACTCACACAAAAAGCTTCAGTTTAATCAAGTACTTGTTGAATTAATAAACTTTTTGAATAACAGGTACGAGTTTGTGGCACAACTGCCTATGTTGCTCAAACATCATGGATTCAAAATGGGACCATTGAAGAAAACGTCTTATTTGGTTTGCCTATGGACAGAGAGAGATACCAGGAAGTTGTCAGGGTTTGCTGCTTGGAGAAGGACTTGGAAATGATGGAGTTTGGAGATCAAACTGAGATAGGAGAGCGTGGCATCAACCTAAGTGGTGGCCAGAAACAGAGGATACAACTTGCCAGGGCTGTATATCAAAATTGTGACATATATCTTCTTGATGATGTTTTCAGTGCTGTCGATGCTCATACTGGATCAGAAATATTTAAGGTGACATTGCTTTAGATTTTCTTCTACATTTGATAGTAAAGAAATGATTTACTTTTGATTCCACAGTGATTGAGCGGTCTTGCTTGCTCTTACAATGGTGGTTTGAACACTATTCAATTTTCATAGTCTAAATGTGTTGAAAATAAATAAGGTCTTGTTAAGAATAGCAATTCAAAGTGATACCCATTGAATATGATTTGTATGCATAATGTTCTACTGATCATGATTTATACTTTTCTGCAGGAATGTGTGAGGGGTGTGCTTAAAAACAAGACAGTTTTACTGGTAACTCATCAAGTTGACTTCTTGCATAATGTTGATCTTATTTTGGTAGGTATTTGAGAATCTTTTTCATTTTGGTTTCTCATCAGTTTAGTGACCAAAGAAATTATAATTGGGAATTTGCACATGTATCTCTCCTACTTATATATTTATTAAAACTTATTACCTCCAAATAATATCAGGTCATGAGAGATGGGATGATAGTACAAGGAGGAAAGTATAATGAGTTGCTAAGCTCTGGCCTGGATTTCAAAGAGCTAGTAGCTGCCCATGAAACCTCCATGGAGCTTGTAGAAATGAGCCCCACTATTCCCAGCAAAAGTTCCCCCAGCCCTCAAATATCTCCTCAACCATCTTCAAACCACCGGGAAGCCAATGGTGCAAACAACTCTTTAGGCCAACCAAAGTCTGATAATGGGACTTCTAAACTCATCAAAGAAGAGGAGAAAGAAACAGGAAAAGTGAGCTTGCACGTTTACAAAGTTTATTGCACAGAGGCTTACGGATGGTGGGGTGTGGTGTTGGTGTTGTCATTGTCTCTCTTGTGGCAAGCAACTCTAATGGCGGGTGATTACTGGCTGTCCTATGAAACTTCAGCAGATCGTGCAGTGGCATTCAATCCATCTGTCTTTATAACCGTCTATGCTATTATTGCTGCTATTTCATTTCTTGTGGTATCAGTAAGAGCATTTTCTGTGACGATTGTGGGGCTTTCGACAGCTCAAATTTTTTTCAAGCAAATTCTTCACAGCATCCTCCATGCCCCCATGTCATTCTTCGATACTACACCTTCTGGAAGAATTCTGAGTAGGGTAAGAGTTTGTGAGTTAGAATTGCTTACCTTTTCTTTTTCTATTTAAGCATTAGTTTTTGTCATACTTGATGTGATCTTATTTTCTAACTGAGAGATTATATCCCCCACCAGGCATCAACAGATCAGACGAATATCGATCTATTTCTTCCCTTCATGTTGGGTATTACCGTTGCCATGTACATATCTGTGCTTGGCATCTTTATCATCGTTTGCCAAAATTCGTGGCCAACAATATTCTTGCTGATTCCACTTATTTGGCTTAATATATGGTACCGGGTATGTTCATTCTTTCTCTCATGCTGTTGATATTTAACTATAATGTTGCAATGCATGTGTTAGACATGTGAATGGATTGCACTGAAGCACCTTTTCTATGATCTTGGTCATGCATGTTATTGGTCATCAAGAATAATATGATTGTGGCCATGTATTGGTCATTTTAAATAATGTGTATGAATCCAACTCCTGATCCTTTGAATTACTGGCAAAGTTTGACATTTTGGCTTATCCATGAATGCAAAAATGTCAAACTTGATGGCAAAAACTTTTTTTTCTAACCAAAACCATATGACTCTGTAACCATTGGTGTCTCCTTAATTATATGCTGAAGATCTTTCTTCTGTTTGAATTTTAGGGTTACTATCTTGCATCATCTCGTGAATTAACTCGGCTGGATTCAATCACAAAAGCTCCTGTTATCCATCACTTCTCAGAAAGCATATCAGGGGTGGTGACGATCCGCTCTTTCAGAAGACAGAACATGTTCTCCAAGGAAAATGTTAAACGTGTTAATGCCAATTTACGTATGGATTTCCACAACTACGGATCTAATGAGTGGTTGGGTTTCCGTTTGGAGATGCTTGGGAGTTTAATTCTCTGCATTTCCACTTTATTCATGATCTTATTGCCAAGCAGTATTATAAGGCCAGGTATGTAAATCCTCCCATCCCTTTTTTTAATTGTGCAACACTCATATCTAGCACTTGATTCATGGTCACTCATGACATGCGATGCCGAAATAAATAATAATTATGCTTCAGTTTATGGTTATTATTATATTGTCTTATTGATTTGAGGTGTGTGTTAGCATCTTATTTTGACACATCTGATATAAATTAGCTGCAGTAGATGAGTGTCTATTTCAGAAATTTGGCTAAATCAGTTATTCCTTCATGGTACAGAGAATGTTGGTTTAACTCTCTCCTACGGATTGTCCTTGAACGGTGTGCTGTTCTGGGCCATTTATATGAGCTGCTTTGTTGAAAATAGGATGGTTTCGGTTGAGAGGATAAAACAGTTTACAAACATCCCTTCAGAAGCAGAATGGGAGATAAAAGACGGTGTTCCTCCTTCAAATTGGCCTTCCCATGGCAATGTCGAGCTCAAAGACTTGCAGGTAGTTTATCTTCAATTCTGTTTATATCTTCTGAAAAAATAAAGCCAAACTTACATTCCATGAGCTGCTACACTCTTTGTAGTACATCTGCCATGGATAGTGTAGTGGAAGGAGAAATTAAGTGGTCTGAATGCAAGTTGTTATTAGTTGGTCATCTCCATTACTTTTTCCCCAGCTAAAAGGGCCCTGTTCCTTTTGATGATGTTTTTAATTTTATGGAAAACAGGTCAGATATCGTCCAAATACACCCTTGGTTCTCAAAGGCATTAGTCTAAGCATTCACGGGGGTGAGAAGATTGGTGTAGTTGGTCGAACAGGGGGCGGGAAATCAACTTTGGTCCAAGTGTTCTTTAGGCTGGTGGAACCGTCAGGGGGCAAAATCATCATCGATGGGATTGATATAACCATATTAGGGCTTCATGATCTCAGGTCTCGCTTCGGAATCATTCCTCAAGAACCTGTACTTTTTGAGGGAACTGTGAGAAGCAACATTGATCCAGTAGGAATTTATTCAGATGAAGAGATTTGGAAGGTAAACAAATTGCTACCTGATTTCCTGATTACATAGGAGTAACCCATGTCAGGTTATAAGAAACAATGCTGTATGTTTATTTGTAAAATCTTAATGTAATTTTTTTTTTTTTTTTTGGTAGAGCCTTGAACGCTGCCAACTTAAAGATGTGGTAGCTGCAAAACCTGATAAACTCAATTCTTTAGGTATGTGACTCTCTGGTTATTGAAAACCAAATGGAACTGACATGCTAGCATTAGGATTAGGTACTGACTGTTTCCATCAAATTTTAATTTAATAGTGGCTGATGACGGAGGCAACTGGAGCGTGGGGCAAAGACAGCTTCTCTGTTTGGGGCGAGTCATGTTAAAGCACAGCCGGCTTTTGTTCATGGACGAGGCCACGGCTTCAGTTGATTCACAGACTGATGCTGTAATACAAAGGATCATCCGAGAGGATTTTGCTACATGTACAATAATCAGCATTGCTCACAGAATACCTACAGTGATGGACTGCAATAGAGTTTTAGTAATAGATGCAGGTTAGTGCTCTTTCGACCTTGTTGCGTTCGGCATTTGTTTACCACATGAAAATTGTAGCTCATATTCTTTTGTTTCCGTGTTTTTAACAGGACTGGCTAAAGAATTTGACAAACCGTCCCACTTGCTTGAGAGACAATCATTGTTTGGGGCATTGGTTCAGGAGTATGCCAACCGTTCATCAGGACTATAAGCAACCATCTTTGGTTTCTCTATCGTTTCTTCCGGTGATTCCTTTTTTGCTTGCAAATCTTCCAAGAATCACTGCCTGCATTTGTCCTGGAAAAATAACACCAAAGGGTGACATAAAAGGAGTTTTCCCATCATTAAAATAAAAATGAAGATCCGCCCTGTGCTGGAATTATCAACACAATGGTAGTACAAATGAAGCCTACCTCTTAGACTAGTGGCAATCACTATATGAAGTAGCTAATCTAATCCAGTTTACCACCTACAGTTCTCTGTTCTGTTTAGAATATGTTTAGATGAGAACATTATATTTCCTGAAACCTTCTTGACAAGGGTGCTGTTTATGCAAATTAGTTGTATTATGTCTCTCTCTCTCATTTTCCAATGACCAGTCAAGTTATGTAGGGATCAATGCTCTACACAACACAACTGGGATCTTTTTATATAAAATTGAGTAAAAATGAAGTTTTCTCAACGCCTGGTATCTTTAACTGGTTAAGCATGCATGTCTCACAATTCCATTCAAAATTTCCGAAGTCAAAACAAGTCATCATAATATTCCGGTTCGGTCGGTGATACGGCACAAGTCTTGGCCTCATGATTTCCAAGTAATTCAAACTGAAGATTTTTTTTTATTATTATAAAATTTATATAGAAGAAAAACAGAATTAGACATTAAATCCACGTGCAACACGATCAACAAATGTGTTCTTCCATCTCATGACCTAAGCTTGCAAGCAAATCATGATATAGTTTTCATAAAATTATTTTCAGCTTTCTTCTTAAAAAACAGAAAATTTTAAATCCCATCTTTTTGGACTGAGGACTCTATCTTTTTGTGTTTTGGAACTTCTGCTGTAAAGAGGTTGTTTCAATAGGTCAAGCGCTTTAAGATGTTTGTTTTTCTTTCTTTCTTTGTTCTTATGATTTTGAATTCATTTCAGCTAGTTTATATGGGGTAATTTTATTTTACAAGTTCCAAGGATGGCCAATGCTTACACATCGTTCATAAATTTCTGTTAATTTTCAGGGAGAAGGAGGAGGACATATTTTTTGAATATTTCGCGGCTGTAGTCTTAGTTAAAATATTATATTTAAACAGTACAGCCCAGTGGCTAACTCTTCGAATATAATCTGCCACGTGGCTGTACTATTTGAATATTATATTTAAAGTTTATAGCCGGCCGGATATTTTAAAAGTATAGCTCAGAGGCTATACGCTTTGAATATATTTGAATGGTTTAACAGTACAGCCGCACGGCTATACGCTTTGTGTGTGTGTGTATATATATATATATATTATTTTAAGGCGTCTTTAAATATATTTTTTAATTTAAGGAGTATAGCCGCCCGGCTTTACTCTGAAAATATTATATTTAAAGCTTATAGCCGGTCTCTGAATATATTTTAAAAGTATAGCCGTTCAGCTGTAGCAGCGCGGCTAGACTCTTATATATTCGATATTTTAGAAGTATCGCCGCCCGGCTATACCTTTTAAATATATATTTTAAAATTTTAAAATTTTTTATTTTAAGGCGTCTTTAAATTTTTTTTAAAATTTAACGAGTATAGCTGTGCGGCTATACGTTTTAAATATATTTTTTTACCAGTATAGCCGTCCGGCTATACTCTCTAAATATCAATAGTTGCAGAAGCCGCACCTTCTGTTATAAAAAAACAAGAAGCGATGCCATTGCCAACTGAAGAATGTTGACACCGAAAACTCTTCTGGGTGGATATATTTAACCTTACCCTGCTCTAACAAGTAAAATTGGATGTCATTTTCCAATCCTTTTTATTAGTCACACACTTGTAAATGGCTTAGTTAATTATCAAGGAAAGTCACAATGAGGATGAACAATGAAAATGCCTTTTGTTCATTTGTTTTAATAAACATGTTATTGTAGTAACAGGATTATTTCAAGTGGATGTGTTGCACTTGACCAGCTTGTATATTGTCATTAGCAATTTGAATGAGCTCATTTAACTTGTTTTTATGGTAATTTAGATAAGTTAAGCTTGTATATTGTCTCTATTGCCTATGTAGTCTCATACTGATGAGTTATATTGATGTCTAAAACGTTTTGACTTGGCATTTTGCAAATCGCAAAACCTCACTCACTATCATCGTCAACAAACAAAAATTGAAAATTGTATTACTGCTTGTAAAAACGGTTTGGGCTTAGAAATGTACATTGAATAACCTGTGAGAATAATTGCTACAACTAGATACTCTACAATGCAATGTTTCTCTGATATCATAGCTCATGCTTTGGCGGCAGTTCGACTTCAAGGCACTTTCCATCCCAGTAGTAGGGGAACTTTAATTTTGCTGCACTGTGAGGCATGCACCAGTCCTCATAAATAAACCTGAAACCAAGGGAAGAACTTAGAAGCATCATTCAAGGAAAATGAAAAAGTAAAAAATAAAACATAGAAAGTGTAATAAAATTGAACCATCCTTAGCAATCCAAAAAAGAAGAAATAAATAACCTAGAATGAGAAAATGAAAGAATGTGTCTGCATATCATGGTCCTCTTTTTGGATAATGAACATGAAGTAATTTCAAGAAGTATAGATAATAGCAAACATACACTTTAACTGGGGGACGCCTTTTCACTTGTATGCAGGCCTCAACATTGTCTTGCTTTATGTGTATCAGCTACCTGTGGAGTTTCCAGATATGTTACAATGGATAGCTGATTTCATTGGTCTGTGCAAGATTACATTTGGATTGGACTGAAGTTTGTTCGAGCTTCTGTCTTCTACTTTTCTACATCATGGTACGTCTATCTTTTATGACATCTACAAATCCAACACAGTTTATGCAGGATACTTGAAAACCAGTGACTTCAGCTTCTCTACAGTGTAGGTTCTGCAAGTTGATCATGTAATAATTCATTCCTGGATGGTATGGTTATATCATCCAAGCAAATTGATCAGTTAAGAACCATGCAGATTTGGATTATGTGCAACAGAGAATCTTATGTTACTTATCAAATGTGTGTGTGTGTCATCCTTGCTACTTCGCTACATAAGTGTTTCAATTCTTAAAATCCTTGCCGCATTGCTTACCTTCTTGTGGTTTTTCTTTTACCTTTTCTTCCTTCTAATGCAGCTATCCTGTGTTAAATGTGATCTAGAGGAAATGGATTCAATAATTTCAGTTGGTCTTATATGAAAGTGCAGTTGAAGTTGGGTCTTATAAATAGCTTGCTCATCCCTCTCATGCGCAAGAGAGAAAAAAAAAACTCAATCAAATTGAAGGGTCTACTAGAATATTTCAAAATACAATCTCACGTATCCATTTTACAATTTTCATGTCTACATCCACTAAAATACAGAATGACCACAATTAGTCAATCAAGGATAGTCGCTACTTTACGTACAGGCACATGGACACAAACACATAAACCAAGTTGTATGGAAGCTGGGATTTACTTCAACTACCAGTCAGGTTAGAGCTTAATATTAACATATCACAAATAACAGATAATTGTGTTGACAAGCAAACAACGTCAAAAATATTCTTTTTAGTTTTATCTTGTTTTTAACTACTCACCAAAAGAGAATAAGAAGACAAGAAAACAGAATTAAAATGACAACCACATGCTATAATCCATTATCCACACGTTTGTATTAGATAATAAAAACAGAAATCTAATCACAAGTATATATGGATGCATAGCACTTACATTGCCAGTACAAAGTTCGCCCAAGATGCAGCCAAGTGACCATGTATCTATTTTCTTATCATATGCAAGTCTCAAGATAACCTCAGGAGCACGATATGATCTAGACTGAACATAGGAGCAGAGATAATCTGTCTCAAAGCAACTACTCCCAAGATCAATGACTTTCACCTCACACCTACTGTAGCTTTTCACCAGTATATTCTTAGGCTTCAAGTCACAATGTATCAGGCCAAGGCCATGCAAAAACTGAAGCGCCTCTAGACACTGAATCGTAATTGACTGCCAAAAAAATCAAAAACAAATCGGCAAAGTTTACTCGCCAGCAAGGCAAAAAGCTAATGGTCGTCAAGTAGAAAACGGAACCCAACAAACCTGCAGTCTTGGTATTGTGAAGTAGACCTCCCCTCCTGACTCGCAATTAAATTTATGAAATTCATACATGTTTTCTTTGAGAAGTTCACATACTATCAACAGATGTTCCTACAAAATAAAGTCGAATGCAAATCAAGTTATCATTCATTTCAGATTAATATGCAATGCATCATTCCATAAAGGAGATCAATACACCAAACACGAGAAGCAAGTTGTCAATATAATATATGTCTGTACGAAACATCCCCCAAAAGGAAGCTCAATAGTATAATGACTAACCACAAGAAGCCATATACAAAACTTTCAAGTGTTGCCCTCTCCATGCTAGCAGAAGGCACTGCCCCAAAGCATAGGGGTCACAGGTACACAAGACAATGAAAGACAAGTAATTGAAATCTAGCAAATGTGCACGTATTAAACAAAAATCTATGTCGAAATATTATAACAAGAGTTAGATTGACCAACAGTATTCATGACAAAGATCATAGAACTAGATATTTTATTTTCCTGTCTAACACACATTTGTTAAACAAGATGAACACATTCATTGCAACATTATAGATCTTACACTGATAAATATCAATAGCATGATAAAAAGAATGACATACCCAGTACCAGATATTAAGCCAAATAAGTGGAATCAGCAAGAATACTATTGGCCACGAATTTTGGCATACAACGATAAAGATGGCAAGCACAGTGATGTACATGGCAATGGTCATACCCAAAATGAAGGGAAGAAATTGATTGATATTCGTTTGAATAAGTTGATGCCTGGTGGGTGATAATTCTCATCATACCTTTCCGGATAACTTGTGCATCTCACCAAGAATTGAGGTTAGAAGGGATGACTTTCCAGATCCCACTATTATAGCCATTAGCTCCCCTTTATTGACATTCAAATTTATGTGTTTCAAATCCTCTTCTTTGCTTTCATCATCCCAGCTAAACGCGCCATTTTTAACCTCCACAACAGTTCTACTATCACAGCCTTTGTCTCTCTTCACCGCATCCTCCACCAATTCCTTACTCATTTTATAACAATCCAACCTCCCAAATGCCGGGACGTTGTTCACAACCACAAGCATCTTCAGCAATTTGCAGGATCCCTTCAGCAATTTGGTGACCATGTTGTTTTCCGGGTCCTTCCCTCCACTATGGGGTTGGTGCTGGTTGGCGTTTATCGCCACAACCCAGCTGCTACGTGCTTCCTCCAGTGTTCGTCCACATGAGGACCAAGACCTATCGGAGGTATAAATCCACTCCTACTCTTTTCTTTTCATTTTCCTTTTTGTTTTTCTTCTCATTTTTTTGTTGTGAAATGATATCTTACATAGGTGGTCCAGAAGCTTAACGATGTGATAAAGCTTCGTGATGAGGAGTTGGAAGCGAAGGAGGAAACTATAAGGAAACTTCGTAATGAGGAGTTGGAGCACAGGATTTCTAGACTTGTGAAAAGTCAAGCCGAAAAGGTAATGCCTTTGGGTTTTCTTTTCTTCAAAACACTTTTTTTTCTTCCTATGTTTGTGAAAAGTCAACACAAAGGCATTACCTTTTCGGCTTGACTTTTCACAAGTCTAGAAATCCTGTGCTCCAACTCCTCATTACGAAGTTTCCTTATAGTTTCCTCCTTCGCTTCCAACTCCTCATCACGAAGCTTTATCACATCGTTAAGCTTCTGGACCACCTATGTAAGATATCATTTCACAACAAAAAAATGAGAAGAAAAACAAAAAGGAAAATGAAAAGAAAAGAGTAAGGAGTGGATTTATACCTCCGACAGGTCTTGGTCCTCATGTGGACGAACACTGGAGGAAGCACGGTGAGTAGCAGCTGGGTTGTGGCGATAAACGCCAACCAGCACCAACCCCATAGTGGAGGGAAGGACCTGGAAAACAACATGGTCACCAACTAGAGGTTGGTTCTTTCTCACAAACGTGAGCCACTCCCTACCTATAGTTGTTCTACACCGGTGTGCTAATTCATTTCTAAACGCGTTGCATGGCCGTTAATGGTTGCAGCGGTGCAGATTTTCCATCTCTCCGCTTTTTCCCTAGACTAGATCTCAAATCTGTATGAAACAAAGAAAGTTGTGTAATCGCAAGTTTCACACCTTTGAAAGAGAAGAAAAAAAACAAGCCAACAAGTTCCACAACAAATAATTTATGCAATTCAAAATAGCAGTAAATCTAGGAGTACTGGTTTCAGAGCTAATTTTAAGCAGGACCTCCCCAACAGCATTGTCAGTTTAACCGCCAAGTTTGGGATGGATTGGTGTGGTTCCCCTATAGTGATATTTAATTTCACTGTATTTCTTGAAATCAAATACACACAGTCCATTTCTTAGGGCAGAAGACAGAATTTTGGTTCTTGCAATCCAGTTCAGCCTCTACATCATTACATTCTAAGGGTCTTTATACAGTAATTAACTGCAGCACCAACGGTAACGGATCACCTTACAGAAGTTTGTCAGTCAACAAATTGACCAGATCACCTAAACCAAACTTTTTGGGCTTTCAGATTAACAAGTACTTGATCAAATTAAAGCCAAACTCAATATAGTGATCTCTCCATCCCATCAAATTATTAAGTATTTGACCATTCTAAAATTTATTTCAACTTTCGTCCGGGAGTGCTGGATTTAATAACCCTGTAAATTGTCTGGGTTATTCCTCATACTTTTCCCTCCAAACGAAAGGAATTTTGTGTAGGGCTAAAAGCAAACTGACTACCCCTCAACCTCAAGCAGATAACTTTATCCTAAAAGTTCAATCTTTCCAGTAAACCAATTGGAACTTCAATTGCAACTTCCCTTAAAAATCCACAACCAGTTATTTCATTAAGCACTAAGCTTTCAATTTTGTATTTCAGCCCAGAAACGAAATGACCAATTTCTAATTCAGAAAAAGATTACCAATTTCTAATTCAGAAAAAGAGAGTAGAGAGAGAACTGACCGTCTTCTTCGATGTCGCTACCGTCGACGGGCTCATCTCCCGAAGGAGGCGGAGGAGGGACCTGGAGAGAATCGCTTTCGATCATGTGAGAGGTTCGAGAGCGGACGCCGAGCAAGTTAGGGTTAGAAACGAAGCCGAAGGACTTATAGTTTTCGATAACAGTGCCCTCGGCGTCCCATGAGGCAGAGGATGGGCCTTGTTGTTCCAGTAAGGCGCGAAGCTTCGGAGGTAGACAGAAGGCTGCCTTGAAGACGTTGGGCTTCCTCTTCGGCAGCGCCACGCGGACCTTCGTCCTCGATTGCTTGTACTTTCTTCGTGACCTTCCCATCTCTCTTTCTTTCTGTCTCTCTGTGAATCTGTCTCTAGGGTTTATGCTCGGGATTTAGAATAGGATGCTGTATCTCTTACCTACAAGGGCTACAACAACACCTTAAACGCTGCGTTTCGTATTGACGCTTTTTAATGTAAAATTGATTAGATAGCTGCTCCATTCAGGAAGGTAAAGCGATATCCTATTCTAAACCCTAGCAATATATTTAATTTAGAGTACTGTTATTTTCACAAACTTGTCATATTTCTCCATCTGTCTTATCTTCAAAATTTTAAAAATAAATTTATTGTAAAATGACTTATAAGGACTTAGATAAAAAACCTCACCTTTTACGAAAAGATTACTATAAAAATAAAAAAATAAAATTTTTTTTTTTTTTTTTTTAAAAGGGCAGGCAACTGAAACTATGCTTACTATGACAAGCTCATCGCCAGAAAATAACCCCATTTTTCATTCCTTATGCTATTAGAAACATAGGGTCTGCGTTGCTTGGTATTGATCTAGGATTTATGGAACCAAATTATTTGATTTTGACACTGCTTCTGCTACTTCAAATTACTATTTCTATGCTGTTTGCAAATCACACTCGTCAAGGTGAGGCTGATTTGATGATTGCTGGGGAAACGAAGCTGCCTTAATTCCCATAGGCAATAAGAATTTACTTGGATTAACAAATTAATTATTAGCAAAGTGAATTACTCTCTTATGTAATCTGGAAACCAGATAGCATTGTGTTTTTTACCTTCCAAATTTCTTCATCTGAATAAATTCCCACTGGATCAATGCTGCTTCTCACAGTTCCTTCAAAAAGGACAGGTTCTTGAGGAATGATCCTGAGTGAGACCTGATATCGCGAAGCCCTATTGTGGTTATATCAATCCTGTCGATAATAATTTTGCCTCCTGAAGGTTCCACCAGCCTAACGAACACTTGGATCAAAGTTGATTTCCCGCTCCCTGTTCGACCAACAACAACAACACCACCAATCTTTTCACCCCTGTGAATGCTTAGACTAACGCCTTTGAGAACCAAGGGTGTATTTGGACGATATAAAAAGAACAGGGCTTATTTAGCTTGAGACAAAGCAATGGAGATGACCAAGTAATGACAACTTGCATGCAGACCACTTCATTTGTCCGTCCACTACACTAGCCATAGAAGATGTACTACAAATATACCATTTGGGACGACAAATGGCTAGAGTGTAGCAGCTCATGGAATGTAAGATTTGACTTTATTTGTTCAGAAGATATAAACAGAAATGAAGGTAAACTACCTGCAATCTGAACCTGTCCTTTTTGAAGGAACTGTGAGAAGCAGCATTGATCCAGTAGGAATTTATTCAGATGAAGAAATTTGGAAGGTAAAAAACACAATGCTATCTGGTTTCCAGATTACATAAGAGAGTAATCCATAGCCTCAAAAAACAATAAGATTGAATTATAAAATTTGTTTGTATATGTTTGTCCTCATCCACTTACTTAGATGAAACAATGCTGTATGTTTATTCACATTAAATCTTAGTTTTCTTGGAGAGCCTTGAACACTGCCAACTTAAAGATGCGGTAGCTGCAAAACCTGATAAACTCAATTCTTTAGGTATGTGACTCTCCCCATTATTTACTCTCGGGAACTGAAATGCTAACTTGCATTAGGATTTGGTACTGACTGTTTCCATCAAATTAAGTGGCTGATGACGACGACAACTGGAGCGTGGGGCAAAGACAGCTTCTCTGTTTGGGGTGAGTTATGTTGAAGCACAGCCAGCTCTTGTTCATGGACGAGGCCACGGCTTTAGTTGATTCACAGACGGATGCTGTAATACAAAGGATCATCTGAGAGGATTTTGCTGCATGTAAAATAATCAGCATTGCTCACAGAATACCTACAGTGATGGACTGCAAGAGAGTTTTAGTAGTAGATGCAGGTGGGTGTTCTCTCCATCTTGTCACGGTCGGCATTTGTTTACCACATGAAAATTGTAGCTCATGTTCCTATTTTTAACAGGACTGGCTAAAGAATTTGACAAACTGTCCTGCTTGCTTGAGGGACAATCATTGTTGGGGGCATTGGTTCAGGAGTATGCCAACCGTTCATCAGGACTATAAGCAACCATCTTTGGTTTCTCTATCGTTGCTTCCGGTGATTCCTTTTGTGCTTGCAAATCTTCCAAGAATCACCTGCCTGCATTTGTCCCTCCCATTATTAAAATAAGAAGAGGCCCTTCTCAGCTGTGTATGGGAATTATCAAGACAATACTGCAAGTCCAAGTCAAGCCTCCCTTAGACTTGTGGCAAGTAGCAGCTAATCTACTCCAGTTACCACCTACATTTCTCCATTCTGTTTAGAATGTATTTAGATGAGAACATTAAACTTATGCTTCTTGACAAGGGGAAAATTCTACGGTGGGCGTGGCGCATGGATGCGCCCACTGTTATGGACCTTTGGATGAATAGTTGGTGATGTGGAGTTATCCCGGATAAATCGGTTGTCGTAGGTAAAAAGAAAAAAAAAAAAAAAAAAAAAAAAAGAAGAAGCAAAAACTCTCCTTCAGTCTGACATTTCAAGTCGAGTTAGCGCAGGGTTTCTCATCTCTCTCTTTCCTCTCCTCCTCCTGTGACGACTAGACATCGCGACGAACAAGACTCCTCTCCTCTCAGGTATCTCTCTCTTTCTTCTCCATAATTGTCTCTCTCATCCCTATATCTCATGGTCTCTCAATCTCCTTCCCAGGCTTCGTTTCTAAACCAAACCCATACCAAAAATCTCAGTCCCAATCTAAACCCCCCATGTTTCAGCCTTCACTCTCCGTCTCACTCGATTCTCTTTCTCTATAGCTATGGCTTGCTTTCTCTCTCTCTCTTAGATATGAGCACCAAACGTGGGTGGGCACAAATCTGTGCATGTGGGAATCCTTTGAAATAGAAAGTTTGGGGTTTCAATTTTGTTAAACTGAAACCATCTTAGCCAGAAAGTTTAGTGATGGGCATTCTTATGGGCTCACTCTCCCTATGCCAAAAGATAATTTTAATTATTCAAGGTTTGAGTTTTCTAATTTATATTGTAAGTTTTAGGTTTTAATTTTGGGATATGGTCTGTGCAGGTTTTGATCTTTTTAATTTGTATTTGGACCATTAATTTGGAGACAAGGTGAGGATTTCATATTAGTGTTGAACTAGATGCAGATTTAGTAATGTCAGCTTCTCTTGCTCTGCTAACTCTCTCTCATCCAAACTTCACTTCACAGGCGCTGCTCCATCTCAGCTAGCTCCCTTTCTCATATCAATATTAGGTACGAATGTGGCTGCTTCCTCCAATTCCTCTGTATTTCAACTTGAATTTATAGAATTAGGTTTTGTTTGCTGTTAAATTGGGGCGTTTGTTCTAATTGAGCTGTAGGAGGTTTGTGGGGTAAATTGAAATGCTTGATAGAGGATTTTAAGGGGATGCATGATGTTGCAGATATTATTTTGCCTTGTGTTATAAAATATCTCAGCTGCTTGGTCTTTTAACATTCTCCTTGTGCATATGATTTTGTGCGTTTGAACCCAGGCTCAGAATTATTTTTGGGCGTACTTGTGATGATGAAATGAAATCTTGGTTGATGGGGGTCAGATTATTTTTTTCCTTGGGAAGGATGGGGTAAATTAGTTCCTCTGTTTTTCATTGGTGATGTTACTTCTTGTAATAAACTACCAATTAGCTTATTTCAACAATGTTAAAAGTGGTTTGGTTGCTGTTGACGTAATTTTTTTGTAATAAATTCTGATGAAATAGGCAATACATTCATTATAATTGCTTTCTTTTGAGATGATTGGTTTTCTATGGTGTGGCCCTTTTTCGGGTCTGCAATATATAAATTTATGATAATCTGGTTGCATTCTCTCTCTCTCTCTCTCTCTCTCTCTCTCTCTCTGTCTCTCTCTCTCTCTGTGTTTTGGTATGTTTTTAGCGTGAAATTACATCTTTTTCTCTTTTGAATATAAATTTGGTCTGTTTTTAGTTGGTCAAGTATTTATAAGCTCGAAACCAGTTAAAGTTCGAATTGTGAATGATGAGATTTCCATTTAATTTGAGGGATAAGTGAGTCATGACCCTGCAATTATAGTTTTAGGAGCTAAATGCAAGGATATATAATTTTTATTGCTCAAAATTTGGGGTTTTTTCTATTAAATTAGGCTTGTCGAATTAGGGCTTCTAAATTGAATTGGGGGTTGAGGTAGATGATTTTTTCTGTTTCATTAAGGCCGTCAAGGTGGTTGTGAGTTAAAAAGTTTGGTTTAGGTAATCTGGTCAATTTGTTGACTGACAAACTTCTGTAAGGTGATCCGTTACCGTTGGTGCTGCAGTTAATTAATGTATAAAGACCCTTAGAATGTAATGATGTAGAGGCTGAACTGGATTGCAAGAACCAAAATTCTGTCTTCTGCCCTAAGAAATGGACTGTGTGTATTTGATTTCGAGAAATACAGTGAAATTAAATATCACTATAGGGGAACCACACTAATCCATCCCAAACTTGGCGGTTAAACTGACAATGCTGTTGGGGAGGTCCTGCTGAAAATTAGCTCTGAAACCAGTACTCCTAGATTTACTGCTATTTTGAATTGCATAAATTATTTGTTGTGGAACTTGTTGGCTTGTTTTTTTTCTTCTCTTTCAAAGGTGTGAAACTTGCGATTACACAACTTTCTTTGTTTCATACAGATTTGAGATCTAGTCTGGGGAAAAAGCGGAGAGATGGAAAATCTGGACCACTGCAACCATTAACGGCCATGCAACGCGTTTATATTGGTCGGCTCATTGAGAAGTATGGAGACGACTGTCAGGTGGGATGCAAGCTTATATTCTATTACAAATTGAAGTCGTAAAGTTGCTTTAAATATAATATTTTCAGAGTAAAGCCGGACGGCTATACTCGTTAAATTAAAAGATATATTAAAATAATATATATATATATATATCGATTAAAGTATATATATATATATATATATATATATATATATATATATNAACTTTTTGGCTGAAATCGACCTGCCACAAGCGCATCTGCTCTGGACTCAGCCAACACTATGCGATTAAAGGCTTCGATCATTCTGGCCAATAAGCAGAAATAACCATTCCAATCAGAGCAGATTACTTAGATTCAGTCTGCGTGGTTCGAGTTATATTCAAAGCATATAGCCGTACGGTTATATTCAAAGCATATAGCCGTGCGGCTGTACTGTTAAACTATTTGAATATATTCAAAGCGTATAGCCGCTGGGCTATACTTTTAAAATATCCGCCCGGCTATAAGCTTTAAATATAATATTAAAATATTTATTCAAATAGTATAGGCGCGTGGCGGATTATATTCGAAGAGTATAGCCGCTCGGCTGTAACTAAGACTACAACCGCGAAATATTCAAAGAATATGTCCTCCTTCTCCCTTAAAAATTAACAGAAATTTATGAACGGCCATCCTTGGAACTTGTAAAACGAAATTGCCCCATATAAATTAGCCGAAATGAATTCAAAATCATAAGAACAAAGACAGAGTCCTCAGTCCAAAAAGATGTGATTTAAAATTTTCTGTTTTTTTAAGAAGAAAGCTGAAAATAATTTTATGAAAACTATATCATGATTTGCTTGCAAACTTAGGTCATGAGATGGAAGAACACATTTGTTGATCGTGGTTTTACTGTCTAATTCTGTTTTTCTTCTATATAAATTTTATAATAAAAAAAATATCTTCTGTGTGAATTACTTGGAAATCATGAGGCCAAGACTTGTGCCGTATAACCGACCGAACCGGAATATTATGATGACTTGTTTTGATTTTGGATATGCTCTCTAGGAAGTGATGAATAACAGGAGCTTTTGTGATCAAATTGAGTTGAGTTAATTCACGAGATGATGCAAGATAGTAACCCTAAAATCCAAATAGTAGAAGAATCTCAGCATATAATTAAGGCCACATTCATAAAACAAGAGATTTTACTTTTCCAGTGTAGCACATTCATATATCTGCATAGGGGTGCTTCAGTTCAAAACATTTATATTATATGTCTAACAAGAGTTAGATTGACCAACAGTATTCATGACAAAGATCATAGAACTAGATATTTAAACAAGAATGTGTTCATCTTGTTTAACAAATGTGTGTTAGACAGGAAAATAAAATATCTAGTTCTATGATCTTTGTCACACAATTTTGGTTCTTGCAATCCAGTTCAGCCTCTACATCATTACATTCTAAGGGTCTTTATACATTAATTAACTGCAGCACCAACGGTAACGGATCACCTTACAGAAGTTTGTCAGTCAACAAATTGACCAGATTACCTAAACCAAACTTTTTAACTCACAACCACCTTGACGGCCTTAATGAAACAGAAAAAATCATCTACCTCAACCCCCAATTCAATTTAGAAGCCCTAATTCGACAAGCCTAATTTAATAGAAAAAACCCCAAATTTTGAGCAATAAAAATTATATATCCTTGCATTTAGCTCCTAAAACTATAATTGCAGGGTCATGACTCACTTATCCCTCAAATTAAATGGAAATCTCATCATTCACAATTCGAACTTTAACTGGTTTCGAGCTTATAAATACTTGACCAACTAAAAACAGACCAAATTTATATTCAAAAGAGAAAAAGATGTAATTTCACGCTAAAAACATACCAAAACACAGAGAGAGAGAGAGACAGAGAGAGAGAGAGAGAGAGAGAGAGAGAGAGAGAGAGAGAATGCAACCAGATTATCATAAATTTATATATTGCAGACCCGAAAAAGGGCCACACCATAGAAAACCAATCATCTCAAAAGAAAGCAATTATAATGAATGTATTGCCTATTTCATCAGAATTTATTACAAAAAAATTACGTCAACAGCAACCAAACCACTTTTAACATTGTTGAAATAAGCTAATTGGTAGTTTATTACAAGAAGTAACATCACCAATGAAAAACAGAGGAACTAATTTACCCCATCCTTCCCAAGGAAAAAAATAATCTGACCCCCATCAACCAAGATTTCATTTCATCATCACAAGTACGCCCAAAAATAATTCTGAGCCTGGGTTCAAACGCACAAAATCATATGCACAAGGAGAATGTTAAAAGACCAAGCAGCTGAGATATTTTATAACACAAGGCAAAATAATATCTGCAACATCATGCATCCCCTTAAAATCCTCTATCAAGCATTTCAATTTACCCCACAAACCTCCTACAGCTCAATTAGAACAAACGCCCCAATTTAACAGCAAACAAAACCTAATTCTATAAATTCAAGTTGAAATACAGAGGAATTGGAGGAAGCAGCCACATTCGTACCTAATATTGATATGAGAAAGGGAGCTAGCTGAGATGGAGCAGCGCCTGTGAAGTGAAGTTTGGATGAGAGAGAGTTAGCAGAGCAAGAGAAGCTGACATTACTAAATCTGCATCTAGTTCAACACTAATATGAAATCCTCACCTTGTCTCCAAATTAATGGTCCAAATACAAATTAAAAAGATCAAAACCTGCACAGACCATATCCCAAAATTAAAACCTAAAACTTACAATATAAATTAGAAAACTCAAACCTTGAATAATTAAAATTATCTTTTGGCATAGGGAGAGTGAGCCCATAAGAATGCCCATCACTAAACTTTCTGGCTAAGATGGTTTCAGTTTAACAAAATTGAAACCCCAAACTTTCTATTTCAAAGGATTCCCACATGCACAGATTTGTGCCCACCCACGTTTGGTGCTCATATCTAAGAGAGAGAGAGAAAGCAAGCCATAGCTATAGAGAAAGAGAATCGAGTGAGACGGAGAGTGAAGGCTGAAACATGGGGGGTTTAGATTGGGACTGAGATTTTTGGTATGGGTTTGGTTTAGAAACGAAGCCTGGGAAGGAGATTGAGAGACCATGAGATATAGGGATGAGAGAGACAATTATGGAGAAGAAAGAGAGAGATACCTGAGAGGAGAGGAGTCTTGTTCGTCGCGATGTCTAGTCGTCACAGGAGGAGGAGAGGAAAGAGAGAGATGAGAAACCCTGCGCTAACTCGACTTGAAATGTCAGACTGAAGGAGAGTTTTTGCTTCTTCTTTTTTTTTTTTTTTTTTTTTTTTTTTTACTTNTTACCTACGACAACCGATTTATCCGGGATAACTCCACATCACCAACTATTCATCCAAAGGTCCATAACAGTGGGCGCATCCATGCGCCACGCCCACCGTAGAATTTTCCCCTTGTCAAGAAGCATAAGTTTAATGTTCTCATCTAAATACATTCTAAACAGAATGGAGAAATGTAGGTGGTAACTGGAGTAGATTAGCTGCTACTTGCCACAAGTCTAAGGGAGGCTTGACTTGGACTTGCAGTATTGTCTTGATAATTCCCATACACAGCTGAGAAGGGCCTCTTCTTATTTTAATAATGGGAGGGACAAATGCAGGCAGGTGATTCTTGGAAGATTTGCAAGCACAAAAGGAATCACCGGAAGCAACGATAGAGAAACCAAAGATGGTTGCTTATAGTCCTGATGAACGGTTGGCATACTCCTGAACCAATGCCCCCAACAATGATTGTCCCTCAAGCAAGCAGGACAGTTTGTCAAATTCTTTAGCCAGTCCTGTTAAAAATAGGAACATGAGCTACAATTTTCATGTGGTAAACAAATGCCGACCGTGACAAGATGGAGAGAACACCCACCTGCATCTACTACTAAAACTCTCTTGCAGTCCATCACTGTAGGTATTCTGTGAGCAATGCTGATTATTTTACATGCAGCAAAATCCTCTCAGATGATCCTTTGTATTACAGCATCCGTCTGTGAATCAACTAAAGCCGTGGCCTCGTCCATGAACAAGAGCTGGCTGTGCTTCAACATAACTCACCCCAAACAGAGAAGCTGTCTTTGCCCCACGCTCCAGTTGTCGTCGTCATCAGCCACTTAATTTGATGGAAACAGTCAGTACCAAATCCTAATGCAAGTTAGCATTTCAGTTCCCGAGAGTAAATAATGGGGAGAGTCACATACCTAAAGAATTGAGTTTATCAGGTTTTGCAGCTACCGCATCTTTAAGTTGGCAGTGTTCAAGGCTCTCCAAGAAAACTAAGATTTAATGTGAATAAACATACAGCATTGTTTCATCTAAGTAAGTGGATGAGGACAAACATATACAAACAAATTTTATAATTCAATCTTATTGTTTTTTGAGGCTATGGATTACTCTCTTATGTAATCTGGAAACCAGATAGCATTGTGTTTTTTACCTTCCAAATTTCTTCATCTGAATAAATTCCTACTGGATCAATGCTGCTTCTCACAGTTCCTTCAAAAAGGACAGGTTCAGATTGCAGGTAGTTTACCTTCATTTCTGTTTATATCTTCTGAACAAATAAAGTCAAATCTTACATTCCATGAGCTGCTACACTCTAGCCATTTGTCGTCCCAAATGGTATATTTGTAGTACATCTTCTATGGCTAGTGTAGTGGACGGACAAATGAAGTGGTCTGCATGCAAGTTGTCATTACTTGGTCATCTCCATTGCTTTGTCTCAAGCTAAATAAGCCCTGTTCTTTTTATATCGTCCAAATACACCCTTGGTTCTCAAAGGCGTTAGTCTAAGCATTCACAGGGGTGAAAAGATTGGTGGTGTTGTTGTTGTTGGTCGAACAGGGAGCGGGAAATCAACTTTGATCCAAGTGTTCGTTAGGCTGGTGGAACCTTCAGGAGGCAAAATTATTATCGACAGGATTGATATAACCACAATAGGGCTTCGCGATATCAGGTCTCACTCAGGATCATTCCTCAAGAACCTGTCCTTTTTGAAGGAACTGTGAGAAGCAGCATTGATCCAGTGGGAATTTATTCAGATGAAGAAATTTGGAAGGTAAAAAACACAATGCTATCTGGTTTCCAGATTACATAAGAGAGTAATTCACTTTGCTAATAATTAATTTGTTAATCCAAGTAAATTCTTATTGCCTATGGGAATTAAGGCAGCTTCGTTTCCCCAGCAATCATCAAATCAGCCTCACCTTGACGAGTGTGATTTGCAAACAGCATAGAAATAGTAATTTGAAGTAGCAGAAGCAGTGTCAAAATCAAATAATTTGGTTCCATAAATCCTAGATCAATACCAAGCAACGCAGACCCTATGTTTCTAATAGCATAAGGAATGAAAAATGGGGTTATTTTCTGGCGATGAGCTTGTCATAGTAAGCATAGTTTCAGTTGCCTGCCCTTTTAAAAAAAAAAAAAAAAAAAATTTTATTTTTTTATTTTTATAGTAATCTTTTCGTAAAAGGTGAGGTTTTTTATCTAAGTCCTTATAAGTCATTTTACAATAAATTTATTTTTAAAATTTTGAAGATAAGACAGATGGAGAAATATGACAAGTTTGTGAAAATAACAGTACTCTAAATTAAATATATTGCTAGGGTTTAGAATAGGATATCGCTTTACCTTCCTGAATGGAGCAGCTATCTAATCAATTTTACATTAAAAAGCGTCAATACGAAACGCAGCGTTTAAGGTGTTGTTGTAGCCCTTGTAGGTAAGAGATACAGCATCCTATTCTAAATCCCGAGCATAAACCCTAGAGACAGATTCACAGAGAGACAGAAAGAAAGAGAGATGGGAAGGTCACGAAGAAAGTACAAGCAATCGAGGACGAAGGTCCGCGTGGCGCTGCCGAAGAGGAAGCCCAACGTCTTCAAGGCAGCCTTCTGTCTACCTCCGAAGCTTCGCGCCTTACTGGAACAACAAGGCCCATCCTCTGCCTCATGGGACGCCGAGGGCACTGTTATCGAAAACTATAAGTCCTTCGGCTTCGTTTCTAACCCTAACTTGCTCGGCGTCCGCTCTCGAACCTCTCACATGATCGAAAGCGATTCTCTCCAGGTCCCTCCTCCGCCTCCTTCGGGAGATGAGCCCGTCGACGGTAGCGACATCGAAGAAGACGGTCAGTTCTCTCTCTACTCTCTTTTTCTGAATTAGAAATTGGTAATCTTTTTCTGAATTAGAAATTGGTCATTTCGTTTCTTGGGCTGAAATACAAAATTGAAAGCTTAGTGCTTAATGAAATAACTGGTTGTGGATTTTTAAGGGAAGTTGCAATTGAAGTTCCAATTGGTTTACTGGAAAGATTGAACTTTTAGGATAAAGTTATCTGCTTGAGGTTGAGGGGTAGTCAGTTTGCTTTTAGCCCTACACAAAATTCCTTTCGTTTGGAGGGAAAAGTATGAGGAATAACCCAGACAATTTACAGGGTTATTAAATCCAGCACTCCCGGACGAAAGTTGAAATAAATTTTAGAATGGTCAAATACTTAATAATTTGATGGGATGGAGAGATCACTATATTGAGTTTGGCTTTAATTTGATCAAGTACTTGTTAATCTGAAAGCCCAAAAAGTTTGGTTTAGGTGATCTGGTCAATTTGTTGACTGACAAACTTCTGTAAGGTGATCCGTTACCGTTGGTGCTGCAGTTAATTACTGTATAAAGACCCTTAGAATGTAATGATGTAGAGGCTGAACTGGATTGCAAGAACCAAAATTCTGTCTTCTGCCCTAAGAAATGGACTGTGTGTATTTGATTTCAAGAAATACAGTGAAATTAAATATCACTATAGGGGAACCACACCAATCCATCCCAAACTTGGCGGTTAAACTGACAATGCTGTTGGGGAGGTCCTGCTTAAAATTAGCTCTGAAACCAGTACTCCTAGATTTACTGCTATTTTGAATTGCATAAATTATTTGTTGTGGAACTTGTTGGCTTGTTTTTTTTCTTCTCTTTCAAAGGTGTGAAACTTGCGATTACACAACTTTCTTTGTTTCATACAGATTTGAGATCTAGTCTAGGGAAAAAGCGGAGAGATGGAAAATCTGCACCACTGCAACCATTAACGGCCATGCAACGCGTTTATATTGGTCGGCTCATTGAGAAGTATGGAGACGACTATCAGGTGGTATACAAGCTTATATTCTATTACAAATTGAAGTCGTAAAGTTGTTTTCTTCATGCTTAAGGTGGAATTGTTGCTTTGCAGGGAATGTTCATGGATACAAAACTAAATGCAATGCAGCATTCTGTTGCAACTTTGGAGAAACTATGCAAAAGGTATCACGTGCATAAAGATAAAAATCCCGTATTGATCCGTTGAGAAAAGCTCAGTCGTGCATGGCAATCTCGTGAAAGTGATTCGATCCCTAATGTGGTCGTTTCCTCGTTTTCAATACGTTATATCTTATTGACTTATGAAAGAATTTTGGTTGTCGAATGATTAATATAATTGTTCTAAAGAAATTTTTGAATGACGGGAGTATATGATTGCACACTGTATTGTAATAAGAACATGAAACCGTATATGTTGTATGAGTAAAATTGTGATTGTATTTAGAACTATTTTGTATCTCTGTCGCGTTCTTTAAGCTGATGGCCGTCTCCCGACCTATCAATTATGGATATCGACCTCAACCTGCTCTGGCATGAAGACATTGTCTTCTCTGGTTAGGTTGTCTTGGTCGTTCAAATGCTCCAAATTGGGGTAAGATTCGAACATGTGGTCCCCTCCTATCAATCACCTTGTTCACAAACATCTTGGACACAAGAAGTACTTTCCTACACCCGTTGCATGAATTTCCCCTTTCTCGATACAACGGGGTAGGGAAGATTGTCTCCTCCTGCACCGCTCCTCTTCCTGCCGTTTGGCTAACAAGTCCTTGCCAGATGAACCATTCTTACGCAAATTACTAAAAGGCAAAAGGGTCGCAAAGAAATACCCAGATAAAAATTCAGCACGGAAACAAAGCAAAGCCTACATAAATTCATAATGGACCCAATTTGGGGACCATTCAACTCTAACCATCTCTTTTAGCATCAAACATTTTCCTTTTCATATCAATAGTACCCATCTCTTCTAGCACCATTAATTTACGACATGATACAAGGATGCAAATTTTACTCCAAATCAAAATTGATGAACAGATTGTGAATCCATTAATAACAGACCAAGTTTACTTAGATTAAGCAAGCAATGACCGCAACGTTAAGTCCCAAAAACTTGTAACACTAAAAACAAATTATATGTACAGCGTTAATGAAGGCTACATACAAGGAACAGAACATCCACACACGGCTACAAAATAGTCGGTGGGTCACGGAACCCAACGGAAAAATAACCTGTAAATGGGTTCCAAAAGAGCACGAAGAATCTGTCGTAACAGTTTCCATGGTGGGTAAGGCAGAAAAAGAAGGGCAAAATGGTCCCCAAGTAGTGAACAGACAGCACTTAAACCCCCATGAACGCCCGACACTGGGATTCCCAGTGCTGCTTTGCTTGCCGAATCCTCTCTATCCTTTCTGTCTGGAGCCTCTGCTCCCAGTATTCATGGCAGCTGTTCAATATGAACAAAATAAGAATGATGAGAATTTTGCATATATAATTTATAGGTCATTCACTAGAGAATAAGGATGCACAGTAAGTAATATGGGGGGCAAAAACATACCTTCTGCTAAGCAACATGCTAAGCTCTTCTAAGTGTACAGCACCCTCATACACTCTTGTCTGAAATCAATATAAACAAATTACAAATGGTAAGTAAGCACAAGTTAAAGCACTTTGTGCCTTTGTTTGTGGTACAAAGGCTACCAGAGTATAGCTCCAAGTGGAAAATGAGATAATGCTCACCTCTCGGCATAGAGGGCATTTTTCTTTAGGCTCTGCAGCCTTTAATCCATCGACAATAGTCACTGATGCAGCCGAGCAAGCGCACATAAAGCAGAATATATGACCACATGTGAGAGCAACTGGATCAAAAACTGTGTCCTGAAAAGAAGAAGAACTATCATTAAATAAGAACCTTGAATGAAGCATAATAATAGCAACATGTTTTCTTCTCTACAACTCCTACTTCAGTCATGCACGTTGCTGATATGGGCGAAAAGATAATGTCTCTTTAGTCCTAGACTAGAGACCTGCCAGAGCTTTAAGTTTGAGTTGATCAAATCAAACCCATAGGGCATGGCATATGCAGTTTGCGTTTAAGGATGTCAAACTTTAAAAACTGGCCATAGGTGCTCCTAGTTCATAACAACCATATGTGCTCCTAGTTCTGCTCCTAGTTCATAACAATGAGGCATAGAAGAATTTTTCAATTTGAGAGAGTAAGGGTAATATTTTGAGGGTGCTATAATATTTCAAGCTCAGTTCTTGAAACCTCTTATATTAAAATTGAATCCATAGACAGAATTAAATGATGTGCAGTTCAGTGCAGAACAACAAAAATATGCAGTAAAAAATGAATGATAGATATGCAGGACATCCTGTGAAAAATAAAAAATCTTGAAACTTACCAAGCATATAGAACATGTCAAGTCAACATCAAGCTTGACAGAATCAAAGAGCTCGCAGGCGAGAGATGGTTTCCCATCATTGATTTTGAGGGAGCATCCCTCAAACAAGGCTGGTGTCTTCCTTGACTTGGTCTTGGTTTCCCTTAAATTGATGTGAAAAGCCATAAGCTCGCAAAGCCATGGACTCTGAAGGATTCCAATGTGCATACTTTGAGCTTGCGATTTAAAGGCCTGTCCTTGCGTTGAGTAATGAATCTGTCTCAAAATACAAACAAAATATATTCATTCAACTAGATTATCAAAACTCGGGATAAATTAAATGTGTTCAAAAAGTGCAAGTTGTATACCTTATCATATTTCTTTAGTATTTTTCGAATGGCAATGGCGTTGATCAGTGCATAAGTAACAAGGTCCTTGCCTTCTTCAATTAAGCCAACATGGTTCCCTCGAAGTTTGCCTTTGAACCAAAAGAAGTACTTACGAAAGCCAGAAGCCAGATGCAGGTCAAGCAATTTCTGGGCACGCTTATTAAAGAAGCCTACCACTGCAGACATCTCCTTGAGAAGGGCAGGGAAAAAGCTCCCATCACACACTGCACAATTCAAAATTTCAAACTAAACATTAGCATAAAACCATTGCCAGACACAAAACTTTTTACTTCTTTAAATAACTAGTAACTGTGAGCAGGTGAACCAATCGTGGGTTAAAAAGTTTCAAATTTGGAAGTAAAAACAGATTCCATATGCCCTGGACATCAATACGGCCTTAAATATTTTCTTCTTGCATTTATCCTCCAACTTGGCTATAAATACGAATGCAAGATCATGTCAAAGAATTTCAATGGGATTGAAGAAAAGATACATCCAGCATAATCAAATCCCAATATCCAAGAAATGGACCAAAGTTGATAAATTTACTGTCACAATTAGACCCAAAATAAAGAGATTGAAGAATGATGATTCAACAGAAATAGATAGATAGAACATGCTATTCAAAATGACCTGGGCAATGGTCAGGGCATGTTCGAACGTCATGGACCTCATGAGTGTCCTCCCTGCGGCATTTCTTCAAGATCTTCTTCAGCTTCTTGAAGCCAACCCCAGGTAGCTTCTTCTCCTGGCCTTGCATGTACTCCTGGTATTTCTTGCAGAATTTCATTTTTCATCAATGACCACTAAAAATCCTTGGCTTTAAATTAAAATTTAGAGAAAAACAGAGATGGGTCTAAGAGAAATCCAAAGATGCAAACTTTTTGATTCCTTAATGCTAAATATCACTAATGAAATGGATCAAATGGTATTTTTCTTTTTCTGAGACTCTCCGGTGACGAGGTGGTGTTGTGTCTTTGGCTGTGTGCAGAGATGTGTTTTAACGGTTTATATCTATCACTTGAAGAAGACGTATGATATATAAAGGACGAATTATATCATCCATATGCTAAGTGAGCACTGAATTCCCGAGAAAAAGTCAAATTTTCAAGAATTTCTCGGAAACTTAAAACAGACTTAACATGTCAATTTGAGTTGAGTGAATGAAGCCACAGATTTGAAAACCTTTTTCATTCTGGGGTAAATCCATGTGGGAAAACATTTCCAAATCAAGATTAATAATACAATGCAACAACAAATAATGTATGCTCGTTATGCTCCACCTCCACTTGGGGTAGGTCGGTAGACCGTAGATGTGACACTTGCCATTTTTCTTCTTCTATATTTTAGATGCTCGATTGATTCCTATTTGATAAAAATTACTCTGATAAAATCTCTAGACCCTTCTTTTTCTATGATAATTCTAGGCCCTTCATTTTTGTTGTAAATATTGGAAGACCAAAAAAAAAAATTTCATTAAAAAAAAATACTTGGCCAAAAAGGAAGAAGAAAAGAAGATAACCATCATCACATGTATCATGTATACGTAATATTTGAAAGACAAGGAGGAGGATCATGTGAATTTTGGTAGCAAACAAAATAAAAGGAAAGGAAAGGAAATTGAGATATCCAACCATCTCAATTTAATGTTTTCATGACAACGCAGCTTTAACCAACCCAAAAGTCAAACAAAAAAACACAAAATTAAATTTGACTTTGGGATATAAAATTTATTCAATGATAAAAAAAAAAAAAAAATTGTTTTCTTTTTTGTCAACATAAAAAAAAAAGGAATAAAAATTGTTGGAGGAGCTCTATCTATCAATTCACGATTCACCACCATCACGACGATAAGAGCAAGGGCGTAAACCGCGTACGACAATACATAGCCAGCTATTTTGCCACGTGTAAAGGGCTGCTGCTTTACGCGATAGACAGCTAGTGGGAGACACCTTTTTGGTATGTGGGGTCACGGCGAATGAGCCAAGAAGCCAAAGCCAAATCAAGCGATCTAGGTACCCAAATGGAAAGGAAACTGCCCCCGCCAGCGGTCTCAAGTCTCAATAAAGAAACGTTTCCACACGATTTCGTCTCGTATACGAAAGTAGCGCCTAGTCCTTTTAAAGTTTCTTCTGATACATTAATATGACATTGTGTACAAAATAATTATACACCAAAACTCGTCTTAGGTATCGTCCTCGTATGCACTTGGGCTGTCGCAATCTGGCCAGGTTCCTGTGTCAACGATGAGCACATTTTATTATGTCATTACCATGTTGCTCGCCTAATTATAATTAATAATAGTTCAATGTAGAAGGGACAAGAAAATAAACTTTTTCACCGTATGTAATCTCATATAAAGCCACATAGCGTAAAGACACACAGAAACAAACAAACAGAGCCAAATAGCTAGCAAGCAAGCAATCGGGGATGCTTATATAATCAGTACAGTACAATCCAGTGAATTTAATCTTATCCATACTGCCATGGGGATTGGCCTAACTCTACCAAGTCATTCTAGCTACAAACTTAAGAATAAATTCACATACACAACACCATGGATGTTAGGACTCGAATTTAAGACCTTCTTTGAAAGAACAATTGCTCCAAATCACTACACAAGTGAGTGAGTGCTTACTTAATCTTAAACCTTTGATTTTTGTCACCAAACTGTTGCTATTCCTATATATGTCAATATGAATAGTTTATGCCACGATATATGGCTTCATTGTATGCGTGATATAATTACCACATTATGACTATGTTTACAATATAATATATAGTCCCTCTCTCAAGTACTGTATCTGTATGTATATATGTGGGTTGGTGGGTGGGGCCTTGTGACTTGTAAGTTAATTCCACACTGAGAAGAGCTCATGCACCCAAAAATTCTCGTCAATCGGAAATGAGAATAAAAAGATGGATTTTCTGGTCATTTCGTGAAGTGGAAGAGCCACTATGGGTTGTCTCTCGAGAGCACTTGCTTATGGTCTGTGGGTTGAGTGAGTCGGTCATATGCAAAAGGAGATTCTCATGTATGTTTCCTTTGGACAACATTACTTCATAGGATTACGTAGGAGCCTTCAAACCCATTCCATTGCACATCTTTTCTGTTCTGAGTAAGGAATCTTTTGTCTTTTTTTAACAGCTATGAATGATGATATCTATATTTAAAATTTGATTTAGACAATATCAATTGGACGTGTTTCATTTCTAAACGATCACTAGCGCCTAAAGCCATCATTATCTGAATTCTTTGGTGGTGAGTGTGAGTTTAGTCAGGGAATGAGTGGTGAAAGCTGATCACAAGCAGCCACCTAAACTGACCCATAAATGACTAAATATAATTTAAATCAAAGGAAAAGTAACAGAAGCATATTAGAAAATGGTGAGCGCCAACCAAATGCATAAACAATTGACCCATCATCACAAACATAAACCCATTTCTTTTGACTATAACTCCCTTTAGGTGGTGCCTAATGGGGTATCTGTTGTTGGAGGAGCCGTGAGTTCATGGATCATGTGAAAAGTGGAATTGTAACACTATGTGAATTGGTAGGACACTGGCACTGACAAATTACGCCATTTCTTTTTTTGGGCTCTTGGTCCAGAATTCCATTTAAACAAGTAAAAAATAAAGTATGAAGGCAGGCCCAATTAAATCATCGCCCACATTACACTTACAGCTAAGTTCAAGTTGCATAAATTATTATTATATGATGTGAACCAAATCCAATCGGTGGTCCTAAAACCAAATAAAGAAAAGAAAATGTTAACCACAAATAAATAGAAAAATAGAAAAGAAAAGAAAAAACCAAACGAGTGGTCAGTAGCACTTTCCTGCGGCTGCTGCTACATTAGCCCACAGAAACAAATCAGTGGACTCTTTTCTTCCATAACAAACAAACACACTATTAATAATCGCTTTGCGTTGCGCCTTCATTTTATAATTTGCTATACTGTGCTGACGAAAGACTCACCTTAACCTCTGGCTCTGGGGATTTGCCTTAACCTCCCTCCCTCCACCCCTAGTCGTTTCTATCTTTCTAGAGGCAACGCGAATGATTAGGAATTAAGCTATATTCACGTACCAAACGACGCCGTCCCACTCACCTCTTGTCAGAATAACAACAACGCAAAGCTCGTAACCGAATCAATTCCTACAATACAACAAACCGACACATTTAACCAGAAGAAGCTCTTACAGACTGCTATTTTATTGACAGAGAGACAAACAACAAGGAAGCGAAGAAGAGAAAGAAGAAAAACCAGAGCATTAATGGCGACGACTGGAGAGAAGCAAGTGATGGTGATCGGGGCCGACGAGAGCGAGCAGAGCACTTACGCTCTGGAATGGACTCTGGACCACTTCTTCGCGCCCTTCGGTCCCACGTCTCCGTTCAAGCTCGTCATCGTCCACGCCAAGTCCATGCCTTCCTCCGTCGTTGGCCTCGCAGGCCCTGGTATTTCTCATAGCCGCTAATTAATCATTTAATTAATTTAATTGTGATCTTTGTGGAGGTGATCAGCTAAATTTCCGTGTTGTGCTTAATTGTAGGAGCGGCGGAGGTTTTGCCAATTGTGGATGCTGATTTGAAGAGGATGGCTGCCCGCGTTGCTGACAAGGCTAAGCAACTTTGCGCTACCAAATCGGTATTTTTCTTTTTCTTTTCATTTTGTTTTAATTCTTTCTTGGGATGCATTATGAAAGTTTTTTCCTTTTAATTTTAATACATGATTGTTAAGGTTTTGCTTTTCATGAAATTTAAGATCACTTAAACATTTGCACCATGTCAATGTCATGAAGCAGGCATTTCATCTGAGTTTTGCTTACTTTGATTTGTGAAGAAGACTAATGTGGTTTTCCCAAGTGTTTTTTTTTTTTTTCAATAAATTTATAAATTAAAAAAAAAAAATTCCAGAAAGATATAGCCGAAACTAATGACAATACTAGTACTACTCTTGCAAGCCTCAGGTGATATGATTATGAACAACTTGCATTTCCCTAGCCGGTTTCTGAACATTACATATTCTATGCAGGTGACTGATGTCACTGTGGAGTTGGTGGAAGGAGATGCTAGGAATGTTCTCTGTGACGCTGTTGACAGGCACCATGCATCCGTCTTGGTTGTCGGTAGTCATGGCTATGGAGCCATAAAAAGGTATTCCATCATTACATGTTCTAATCTTTAGAGTGGAACAAGAACAACCATCTCTAAATTTTCACAGGGTTCAGTTGTGAACTATCGACGGTATAATTTGCGGTTAATTATATCGAGGATGCAAACAAGATTTGAAGTCTTGTTCAGGGTTTTAGATGCCAATAGTTGCTGCATAAATTCGTTTAGACTGTTTGTGGCATGAGTAGTTTTGGTGGTAAAGGGTATTACTTGTCTGCAGAAAATCTTAATGCTCTGTTTGATTCTGGTGCAGGGCGGTTCTTGGAAGCGTAAGTGACTATTGTGCTCATCACGCTCACTGCAGCGTGATGATTGTGAAGAAGCCTAAAACAAAACATTGAGCTGAGTGAGCCTCCTCCTATCCTATCTATGGCGTTTCGTGGTGGCAGTATTACGATACTTACAATAAATTCGACCATTTGTGAGTTGTAAGGTTATATACTAGTGTTCAAACTTCAAAGTATGGTATGTATTATTATTGTAAGGTACAAAGTTGAAGCTTAAACTTTGGTATAACGAGTGATGTATCCGTATAAATACCAGTTTAGTTTACCAAAACGCATGTCAGCTCGCATTGGGCACCAAATCTTTCGGGAAAAAACGACATAGGCCTCAAAAAGTGGTCAAGGCGGGTGGCAATTGTCCGACAACAGACAGGAGCAAAAAGGGCGTTGACGTTGTTGGTGGTCTGGAAGAAACCATGGTAGATATGGATATACGACAGCCAAATCACACTCTACTGATGATCTCATCCACGACCTTTTGACTCAAACAAACTTAAAGGTTAATTAATTAGTTGTTATCCTTTCTGTATGCTAGCCAGCTTCTTATATTCACAAAATTTATTGATAAAATTATTCCACCTTTTTTTACTAGAAATATAAAATGGACTTCCAACGATAAGTTTTCATCTCGTTGTTGATGGAGGAGACATATACGTAAATTATAGTCCCCCTCCCCTGGTGATGAGTAGTAGTAAATAAAATGAAAACGAGACTAGGCTAAGATACTTGGTTTAAAATGAAAAATGTTTAGCTAAACTAATATGAAGAAAATGAATCCGCCATTTAGAATGTTTTTCTTGTATAGGTTGTGGCTAAATTTCATTTCCTAAGCATTAGATGCATGTTTCCCTCAGACATTACATTTTCATGCTCCTTTATGTTGATGATATTCTCTTAGCAAGTAGCAATTTGTCATTATTACATGACACTAAGAGAATGTTGTCAAACTATTTTGAGATGAGTGATTTAGGTGAAGCAAATTATGTATTGGGAATTGAAATAAGTAGACACATAAAGGGGATTACTTAGTCTATCACAGAAAGGATATATAGAAAGGGTACTCAAAAGATTCAATATGGAGAACTGCACATGTTATGATGTTCCATTCTCAAAAGGTGATAAACTGAGTTGTGAACAATCTCCTAAAATTGGGCAAGAGAAGTTGGAAATGCAAGACAAGCCCTATGCTTCACTTGTAGGAAGCTTGATGTATGCGCAAAGTTTGCACAAGATCAGACCTTGCTTTCTGCATAAGCGTTCTTGGAAGGTTTCAATCTAATTCAGGCCAAGCACATTGGGTATCAAGCAAGAAGGTATGAGGCATTTGCAGAGAACTAAAGAGTAAGTGTATATCAGGTATCGTATTTTTGTTTATAGGAGGAGCAGTGGCATGGAGAAGTATCAAACAACAATATATATCAACCTCAACTATGCAAACTGAATTCTTAGCAGTTTATTAAGCTACTTCAATAGCAATGTGGCTTAAGAATTTTATGTCACTGTTGAGAGTTGTGGAATCCATATGGAGAATAATCTAGTTGTGGAATGACAACAGTGCTGAAGTTTATTTTGCAAAGGGAAATAAGAGATCGTCAGGTATGAGACATCTGCAGTTAAAGTTTTTGTCAGCAAAAGAGAAGATCCAAGATGGTTATACAACTTTGATCACATTGGGAAAGATTCTACAATTGCAGGCTCTTTGAACAAAGGTTTGCATAATCATGTTTTTCATAGGCATGTTAGAAGCATGGGTTTGCAGATGAGTTTTGATGTTTAAGTCTGTGGGAGTTAGTGGCAGTCAGAATTAGTTTTGTGTTCATTTAACTAGTTTCAATCGAAGTTGTCCTTACGGTTTTGTTTTGATAATGTTATTCAAGTTTTTCTTAAAATCATGTTTTTCAATTTATGAATGTTTTGGCATATGGATGAAGGAAGAATCTGCAAAATTTGCTAGCACTTGTGTTTTGCATTTTCGTATCCATGAAGGAGCCATGATAATTTTATTAAGACCTTCGTAGTCTTGTACGGGTGAGCTAAGAACTGTTTTGATCATCAAGCACATTCTAAGGCAGATCTCAACAATTCTTTGATCCTAATTCAGTTGGCAGCCTTATGTGTTGTTATAGACTTATATGTGTGGCTGTAAAAGACTTGAATGTTATTTATTCAATGTGCTTTGACAGTTCCATATGAGTTTACATCAACGACAGTGGCTTGATAAGAAACTGAGAAGTTTAAGTCCTAAATTGGCCATTAAGTGATTAATCTTGAGTCACAATGATTATTTGACCAAGTGGGAGAATGTAAGATAGTTTACTATCTTAAACTCGCATTAAGTGGTCTTCTAATCATTGTCGGATTGCAAGACTTCTTGAGTAACCAAGGACTCAAACTAATCTCATCCAGTAGGCTGTGTATCAATGTTTTAATTGGATTACAAGGCTAAAGGGGTTTCTAATCCTTTTAGAATTGGGATTCACTGTTCTATTGCAATAAGGATACCTCTAGGAGTTTCTTGATGGGCAAGACTCCTTGAGTGATGCGTATAAATAGAAGAGCTCCCTCTAAGAGCCGACACACACAACTCATCAAGATATTCACCCCATCTAGAATATTGACCTAAGGTAGTCGATTATCTTAGAGAAGAACTCTTTTTCTCAAGCGTCCATTCAAATGGCAGAACATGGTTAGTGTTCAAGTTTTAATAACTTATTAAGTTTACATAAACGTCCTTATAGTCACGTTCATGGGGTTGAATGACAATCTTTGAACTCTTTGGCAGCACCAAGTCAGACGGAAAATTGACTTCACTAGATCAGTACATTTCAAGGATGAAATCTGGCCAGAAGGGCATATTTCATATTACTCTCTGGCAAAAACTTAAAAGAGACGAGAAGTAGCAAAGCTTGTAGTTCTAACAAAGTTTGTTTGTTAAGGAGCTGGTGTCCAACATTTCACCAACCAAATTACTAAATGGATTCAAAGATAAGAGCACACTTTGTTTTTATTTTTACTGACATTGCAATAAAGTTGAAGAATTAACTGGAATAATGGTAGGCATTTTTTGGTTTTGGAAGAAATTCCTTTTTCTTTTTTTTTTCCTTTCTTTCTTTGCCTGTGTGGTGGATGATGGCATGCTTAGGGCTTTATCTGTTGTATGAAATGACAACAGACCCATCGAAGCATGTTAAGTTAGGGATTTACTTCAACAACCAGTCACGTTAGAGCTTAATATTAACATATCACAAATAACAGATAATTGTGTTGACAAGCAAACAAAGTCAAAAATATTCTTTTTAGTTTTATCTTGTTTTTAACTACTCACCAAAAGAGAATAAGAAGACAAGACAAGAAAACAGAATTAAAATGACAACCACATGCTATAAACCATTATCCACACGTTTGTATTAGATAATAAAAACAGAAATCTAATCACAAGTATATATGGATGCATAGCACTTACATTGCCAGTACAAAGTACGGCCAAGATGCAGCCAAGTGACCATGTATCTATTTTCTTATCATATGCAAGTCTCAAGATAACCTCAGGAGCATGATATGATCTAGACTGAACATAGGAGCAGAGATAATCTGTCTCAAAGGAACTACTCCCAAGATCAATGACTTTCACCTCACACCTACTGTAGCTTTTCACCAGTATATTCTCAGGCTTCAAGTCACAATGTATCAGGCCAAGGCCATTTGAAAAGTGAAGAAGATCATGAATGCACAAAGACCATATGCACAACCTTCGTATATGTCATATTTCTATAAGTGCAGGGGAAGAAGTCTAGAACATACCTCAGCGTTCTTTATTGCGCTCTCCTGGATGATCGGACGCCTTAACTGGCCTGCAGTAAACATGACATCAATGTACCATATAACAACTTGCACGCTCCGACGGAATACTTACAGAGTAGTACAAGGAAACCACTTGCAAATATTAACAAGAAGCAATAACATGCACACCATACCTTTCTCGTCTTTGTCATTGGACTCATCAGGATCTTCCTCAGCAAGTTTACGGATCATATCAAGGGCTTTCCGAATGAGCTTCTTCTTAATTGTCTTCAAAATGCTATGTTGTTGAAGCATTTCTTGTGATACATTGAGTGGCAAGGTGTCAGAATCGACAAGACCCTGATCATATGATCATCAATGTAAAAACCAGTTTTGGTAAGCATGTAAAAACCAATCTCATAAACCTAATTACAAGAACTTAAACATATCCGGTATTACCTTCAAAAAGTTCAGATACTTTGGCAAAAGCTCTGAGTTATTCCAGCAGCAGTAGATTTTTTAATTGTTTTTTGTGTATAAATTTCCTTTGTTTGTAATTGTTTTTATCTGCCAAATTCAGGTTATAAATTTCACATGGAGCAAAAGTTGATTTACTTAGGGGTGGGCATTCACCTTTCTCTCAAATTCAATCGACCTCTCTCTCACCCTCTACCTCTGTCGTCTCTCTCCTGACCTCACCCTCACCGTAATCGCTCTCATGTCCTGTCTCTGCCTTATATTTGTTTAGTTTTGAGTGTGTTTAATATGTTGATTTGTGTTGCTAGCCTTGAATCTGTTTCTGATTATTTAGTTCAATTTCTGATTTCTGATTTTTCGTTATTTAGTTTAATTTCTGATTTTTAACTGTGTCTTTTAGGTTCGATTGTTAGCCTTGAATCTGTTTCAATTTATTTAATTGAGTTGTCTTGAATCTGTGTTTTTGGCATTGCATTCATTGTTTTATCTATGCAAGTTTGAAGCTTCGTCTTACAAATGCTAATATATGTTTTATATAATTTTAGAACAGAGCTTATATAGTTTGGTTTGCTTTTCTCTTTTTTTGGATCAGAGCTTATAAGATGTTTTGAATATGTGTGTTTTGATCTGTGTATTGTTTTTGCAGGAGACTTCAAGAGGCATTGTCCCCCCATTGATTGATTTAGGTTTGATTAGCAGCAGTTCGTACAGATCAGCAGGAAATTTATGGAGCTGAGGATGCTTCGACCACCACCACATCAGACTGCTGCTCCAGAAATTTCCTGCTGATCTGTACGAACTGCTGCTAATCAAACCTAAATCAATCAATGGGGGGACAATGCCTCTTGAAGTCTCCTGCAAAAACAAAACTTCCAAAGGTGATAATTTCACTGAATCAGTAAGGATCAAAAACACAGTAAACGTTTTGATTTGGTCTGTTAATTTCACCCAAAAAAGAAAGTGTTTGCAGTTTTTGTCTCAAATCATTTTAACAGATCAAAACAAGTTATAACACCTTAATCAACTCAAATACACAGATCAAAACACACATATTCAAAACATCTTATAAGCTCTGATCCAAAAAAAGAGAAAAGCAAACCAAACTATATAAGCTCTGTTCTAAAATTATATAAAACATATATTAGCATTTGTAAGACGAAGCTTCAAACTTGCATAGATAAAACAATGAATGCAATGCCAAAAACACAGATTCAAGACAACTCAATTAAATAAATTGAAACATATTCAAGGCTAACAATCGAACCTAAAAGACACAGTTAAAAATCAGAAATTAAACTAAATAACGAAAAATCAGAAATCAGAAATTGAACTAAATAATCAGAAACAGATTCAAGGCTAGCAACACAAATCAACATATTAAACACACTCAAAACTAAACAAATATAAGGCAGAGACAGGACATGAGAGCGATTACGGTGAGGGTGAGGTCAGGAGAGAGACGACAGAGGTAGAGGGTGAGAGAGAGGTCGATTGAATTTGAGAGAAAGGTGAATGCCCACCCCTAAGTAAATCAACTTTTGCTCCATGTGAAATTTATAACCTGAATTTGGCAGATAAAAACAATTACAAACAAAGGAAATTTATACACAAAAAACAATTAAAAAATCTACGGAAAGTAGCAAAACTGCTGCTGGAATACCTCAGAGGCGCGGTTGACACAGAGGTTTGCCTGAGAGGAGGTTTTGCGCAGAGAGGATTGGCTCGATTTAGGGTTTAGGGTTGAGAGAGAGGTAGGTTTGGCTGAGAGAGATGATAGC